>NC_141696.1:808168664-808173664 GCF_964263255.1 Lissotriton vulgaris | reverse complement strand
TAGTTCTCCTTGATTGTTCTTAACATGAGGTTCCCTATATGCCAACCAACCACACCTTTTTGCTCTATCAATGAGCAATTCCAGAATTTTGTTATGTCTTTTTATCCTAATGCCCTTAGTTTTAGGACATGCACCTGAAATATGAGAAATTGTTTCACAAACATCATTACAATACCTACATGTAGCAAATGCACGATTTCTCCCCCTGGTGATGGTTTCTCTGGTATATAACACATTTGCTCTTAACATCAGCGCAGCTATGTACTGGTTTTATTTCATTTTGTTATGCTTGTTGATCCAGACGTTTGAGGTTGGATTACTTTATAAGCATTTTATACCATCACCTTGTACAGGGAGGTTTGCTCATCTCTCAAACTCTTCTTTTCTCCAATCATATGTTGCTGACAAATTCAAATCATAGCTCAGATAGCAACTATCCATAATGTTGAGTTTGTGTGTTTTTATTATGTTGTAAATTTTTTCATTTATATTTTCTCCTACATACATTAATGAACGCGCTATGTTTGTGTACATAGTTTTGGTATACTGAGGCCTCCAAATGATCTTTTTGAATATAGGAGACCATCGCATGTGTATGCAGGAAGGTGTAGAAAGTGTTTGACATACTTTTTTATTGTTTGATCAAGAACATTCAACGTTTTTGCTTCAGTTCCTGTCATTTCTAATTTGAATGATAGCTTAGGTATTAAGTATTGACACAGTAGTTAAATTTTCTGCGTGAGCTTAAGTGGTAAATTATCAAGATTTTGAGCCCATTTGACAAGAACCTCATTAATTCTGTTGTTGCTTGTATGACCAGTGTGTGGATCAAAGTTCAATCCGAGGTATCTTTCGCTTTCTCCTGGATGAATATTTTCAATATTTTCTTTCTCAAATTGCCATGGTTTACAGTTGTTAATCAGTATTTTGTCTTTTGGGGACTGATATAAAATCCATGTGTCTTTTTCACATTCAGTTTTAGTCCTGTAGCTTTACTGAACTTTTCTATGATCTTCAGATTTGTACTCATTCCTTCCCATGTACTCCTGAGTACTGCGATGTCATCGGCAAAGGCAAGAGCGGTGATTTGTTCAACAAGATCATCTGATTCAAATGTGAAGCCCTTGCCATTTTTCTGAAGATCACAGATCAGAGGATCCATGGCAATGTTAAAAAGTAGTGGGGATAAAGAGTCACCTTGTTTGACCCCAGATTTCATTGTTAGTTCAGGAGTTTCTTCGTTGTTCTTTCCATTGAAAGATGTTGTTGAGTCAGTGTATAGGTCTTTTAATATTTCTCTGATGTTTGGTGGAACTCTTTGCCTTGTTAGACTCTGTATAATGTTACCATGGCTGACAGAGTCGAAGGCTTTTGATATATCAATGAACACAACCGCTAATGAGTCACTGTTTTTTCGTGCTCCTTTTATGATATTTTGCAGGAGAGTCAGATTCTCGAGAAAACCTCTCACCTTCATGAAGACTTTTTGTCTCGTATTCAATTCAACAAAAAATTAGAGTCTTCTAGTTAATATTTTAATGAATAACTTCATGAATGCAGTACCAATGGTAATTGGACGCCAGTTACTGATTTTTGTAAGTTCATTATTCGGTACATTCTTGGGTATCAAAATTGACCGGTTCTTTTTGATAATTTCTGGTACTCTTCTCATCAACAACCAAGATGTTAGAACTCTGGGCAGCAGTCTTGGTTGCTTGCTGTGCACTTTATTTAGTTCATTCAGACCTATCTTATCAGGCCCCACTGCTTTTTTTAGATTGGAGCTCTCAAAAGCATGAGTTATTTTGAGCAGTGTTATTTCTTTGCACAGATTATCAATTTCATAGTCCTCTGGTATTCGATCTATCGGTATAAATTTAGCGTTCTTTTTTTTTCTTTTTCAATTATGCTTTTGTAGTATTGAAAGATTTCATCAGCACTGATTTGGCAAGTGGCATCTTCTGCCCCATCAGTGATAATCCTGGCAATTTTCTTTTTATCTTTCTTAAACATTTCCTGGTAATCTTTATAGCTGCCCTTTGCTTTTGCATAATTTTTCTTGTGCGTCCGATTAAGCCTTTCGTTTTTCTTGTCTTTTTTTGTTATTTTGTTTCCTGCTGAGGCATTCTGGTGCTCGTCTTGAGCAGAGTTCTTAGGCTTATTATTGATTTCCCTTGTTGGTTCATTTGTTGTTACTCTTGCTAAATGAGGACTTATATCAGTGGTGTTTTCTGTGATATAAGTCACTACTTCATCCATCAGATCCATAGCAGCATCGTGCTGCTCTACGTTTTGATTGTATTTCTCGATTTCTGATATTCTGTCTTCCAGTTCATCAAAGTTCTTGATTTTTTGTGCATGTTTCGAGTGATAAAGTCTCTGTGCTTTTCTATTGTTACTTCCACTGTAACCTCTGGTACATCGCAAGAGTCATTTTCAGAAACATTTAATGCTTGCAGTACATATTTTGCAGATTTTTTGCTATTATCCCTTCTATTTCTTCTTTTTTCTGCAATTTGTTTACTGTTCTGTTGTCAAAATGTGGAACCATCAGCGCATTAATATTCCTCTTATTTTCATATATTTTTTCTAATTCTGCTAGTAGCAGTATTTCTTCCTGTGACCATAATTTTGACAGTTTGCTGCTTGCTAGAGCTGCTAGTCTAGTCTCATTTTGCGCTCTTGGATGCGCATGCCGAGCAGGTTGAGAAACACCAATTTTTGTTCCAAATCTGAGATCACAGAAGCTGCACAGAAATGGCAGCACTCCTTTTTGAGGTCTTCTTTTACATTTGGCATAATGGCATGCAATATTGTGATATTCATCTTCTTTGTAGCACGCCGTGGAACTCTGGGACCTGCTCGACGCGATAGCACCGGACGTCGCCTTCCTCACCGAAACCTGGATGAACGCCTCCTCAGCGCCCGACATCGCCATAGCCATCCCGGACGGATACAAGATCACCCGGAAGGATCGCGTCAACCAGACAGGAGTAGGCATCGCCATCGTACACAAGAACACCACCCGCATCTCGACTAACTCCGACGAAACCTTCACCGCCGCCGAACACCTGCACTTCCAGATACACACTGACCCCAGGACCACCCTCCGAGGCACCCTCATCTACAGACCACCGGGACATGCACACAATTCAGCGAAGACGTCGCAGACTTCATCAGCCCGCACGCCCTTCCCCCCGCCGACTACATCCTCCTAGGGGACCTCAACTTCCACCTGGAGAACAACAACGACAGAAACACCACCGCCCTGCTGGACAACCTCGCCAACCTCGGACTCAAGCAACTGGTGAACACCCCCACCCACTACGCCGGCCACACGCTTGACCCCGTCTTCTCATTCAGCAAGCACATCTCCTTCAGCCACGCCACCGGACTCCACTGGACCGACCACAGCTGCGTCCACTTCAGCTTCAGAAGAGCCACGACCCACCACCACCTGCAACAGGTTCCCCGCCGAATCTGGAGCAAGATCACCGCCGAGCAGCTCACCGCCTCCCTCAGCCAGAACACTCCCACCAGCACAACGGACCCAAACGAAGCAGCCAGCAACCTCACCAAGTGGCTGACCACCTGCGCTGATGACCTCGCACCACTAAAGAACCCTCCCAGCAGACCCGGCAGCAAGAAAACCCCCTGGTTCACCGACGAACTCAAGGAATCCAAGAAGAACTGCCGCACCCTTGAGAAAGCCTGGCGGCTCTACCAGACCACGGACAACAGGACAGCCCTCAAGCACGACACCCGCAAACACCATCAACTGATCCGCGCCACCAAGAAGACGGCACTCAAAGAACGACTGGACAACAACGCCCACGACAGCAAGGAACTCTTCAGCATCGTCAAGGAGTTCTCCAACCCCAGCGCGGGAAACAACAACATCACTCCCTCGCAAGACCTCTGCAACTCACTCGCCTCGTTCTTCCAACGCAAGATCGCTGACATACAAAACAGCTTCGACACACAGACCACGCACCCTACCACTGAGCCAATGCCTGCCACCACCATCCTCTGCAACTGGACCCCGATCAGCACCGAAGACACCACCCGCACGATGAACTCCATCCACTCCGGATCACCAACCGACCCATGCCCACACCACGTCTTCAAAAAAGCCGACGCCATCATCGCACCCCATCTCCTAGACATCATCAACTCCTCCTTCCAAACCGCCACCTTCCCGGAGAGCTGGAAGCACGCCGAGCTGACCGCCCTCCTGAAGAAACCAACGGCGGACCCCACCGACCTCAAGAACTACCGTCCTATCTCGCTCCTTCCTTTTCCGGCCAAAGTCATCGAGAAGACCGCTTGCCGCCTTCCTCAAGACAAACGGATCCCTCGACCCCTCGCAGTCCTGGTTTCGGGCCAACCACAGCACCGAGACCGCCCTAATCGCAGCCACCGATGACATCAGAACCCTGATCGACAACGGGGAAACTGCGGCCCTCATCCTCCTGGACCTCTCTGCGGCGTTCGACACTGTCTACCACTGCACCCTAGTGAAGCGCCTCAGCAACATCGGAATCTGAGAGAAAGCACTGGAGTGGATCATCTCGTTCCTCGCCGGAAGAACCCAGAGTGTCCGCCTCCCTCCGTTCAGATCCAAGGCCACCGAAGTCATCTGCGGTGTACCACAAGGATCTTCACTCAGTCCAACCCTCTTCAACGTCTACATGAGCCCCCTCGCAGCCATCGCACGCCAACACAACCTCAACATCATCTCCTATGCCGACGACACCCAGCTGATCCTCTCCCTCACCAACGACCCCACCACCGCCAGAGCCAACCTACACGATGGGATAAAAAACGTCGCCGACTGGATGAGGAAAAGCCACCTTAAACTGAACTCAGACAAGACGGACGTCCTCATCCTGGGATCATCACCCTCTGCCTGGGGTGACTCCTGGTGGCCCCTGGCCCTGGGCACCGCTCCCAAACCAACGGACCATGCACGCAACCTGGGCTTCATCCTGGACTCCTCC
>NC_141696.1:808098664-808163664 GCF_964263255.1 Lissotriton vulgaris | reverse complement strand
CCAAGGTCCCCTCGCAGGCCCTTGGCTCCTTCTTTTCCAGGCCGCACTGATGCACGGGAAGGGCCACTTCCCGGTCGCCCAGAACCCGGCTGGGCCGGACCGGGACTCGGGCATGGGAGGGCCCAGCCGGCACCAGGGCATTTTCAAGGGAGGGAGTGGTACCAGCCCGGGGGTGCACTGCAATTCGGTTCCCCCCCGAGGGGACGTCGTGCGGGGTGAACTTGGATTCCGTCTCGGAGAGGGACAGGGGACAGGGGCCGCCCCCTACCATCCTCGATCCCTCACACATCAGTCGGGCAATCCCCGGGGGGAAGAGGCCCTCCGAAGTCCCGGTCCTCACCCAAGCACCCCATGTGGCCGCGGACCGCTCCGCCGGCCAGGGCGCGCCAGGGCAGGGCCCGGCCCAGTGCCTACGGTGTGCACTTTCAGGAGGTGGCCGAGGGCTTCGGGCTGATGCCGTTGTTCGCTCGGGCCACTCTGCCGTTAATGATCCTTCCGCAGGGTCACCTACGGAAACCTTGTTACGACTTTTACTTCCTCTAGATAGTCAAGTTTGATCATCTTCTCGGCGCTCTGCCAGGGCCATTGCCAACCCCGGCGGGGCCGATCCGAGGACCTCACTAAATCATCCAATCTGTAGTAGCGACGGGCGGTGTGTACAGAGGGCAGGCACTTAATCAACGCCGAGACTCGCGCATGTGTTAGACTCATTGGTCTGTGTTTCAAGACGGGTCCGGTGGGTATCCGACATCGCCGCAGACCCATGGCGCCCGGCGTGGGCCTTCCCGCCCGGCGGTGCGACGCAGTCGGTGCGCACTGAGAACAGTCCACCCCAGTCGACAGTCGCGCCGGGAGCAGGGGGCCCCGTCCCTCCTTCAACCGTCCGGCATGCCCTGAGGGGCGGCTGGGGGACGGTTGCCCGGGGAAGGGCGAGGAGGCGGTTGAATCTCCCTCGGCCCGCTGACACGGCAAAGCTGCTGCCAGGGGGGCTGTAACACCCTCCCCCAGAGCGGAAGGCCACCTGCCACCCCGAAGCCTTCCCAGCCGACCCGCAGCCAGTCGCGGCGCACCGCCGTGGAGGAAATGGGCCCTGCGGGGGCCGGGTAGGACCCAGGCTCCGGTCCCGCGGAGGGGATCGGGAACTCCCGTGCCACCGACCTTCCCGCAGTGTTGAATCCTCTGGGCGGACTGCACGGACCCCACCCATTTACCTCTCGACCGTTTCACGCCCTCTTGAACTCTCTCTTCAAAGTTCTTTTCAACTTTCCCTTACGGTACTTGTTGGCTATCGGTCTCGTGCCCGTATTTAGCCTTAGATGGAGTTTACAACCCACGTTGGGCTGCATTACCAAGCAACCCGACTCTGAGAAGACCCGATCCCGGTGCACCGGGGGCCGCAGACGGCCTAACACCGTCCACGGGGTGAGCCTCGATCAGAAGGACTTAAGCCCCCTGAGCAACGCAGGGGAGTCGGTCTTCTGTACGCCACATTTCACGCGCCCGCCGCCGGGAGGGGATTCAGCGCTGGGCTCTTCCCTCTTCACTCACCGTTACTGGGGGAATCCTGGTTAGTTTCTTTTCCTCCACTTAGTAATATGCTTAAATTCAGCGGGTCGCCACGTCTGATCTAAGGTCGTAGTCGGAAGAATGACGCAGGAGCGTCAAAGGGGGCTGCCGGGGAGAGGCCAGGCCCCTGCCGGAGCAGGGGCCTGGTGTACCTGGCAGCGCGTGCCCTCTTTCCCCGGATCACATCCGGAAGGGCTTCGCCCTCTCTGGGAAGCCGGCCGCGGAGGTGGGCACCCGAGGCATGTGTGCGGGGGCAGCCGGTGGGACACCACAGACAGCCTCATGCGGCACACAGCCAGGCGCCCTGGGAATAGGCCCGGGGTGGAACGGTCGCCAGGCCCTTTCTCGGGGCCAGGCGTGCCGGCGGCGTACCTCCATGGCAGGACCCAGCGAGGGACCCTGCCACGGGCGATCGGGGGGTCTGAACTTGTAGGGGGACAAAGAGGTAGCGGAGCTAACCCTGCGACGGCTCCAGCCGCGTCCCGGGGAAGCCCCAGGGCGATTGACGATTGAGTGACCCTCAGATAGGTATGCCCCAGGAGGAAGCGGGGCCGCAAGGTGCGTTCGAAGGGTTGATGATTAATGTGTCCTGCAATTCACACATATTCTCGCACCTATCTGCATTCTTCATCGACGCGCGAGCCGAGTGATTCACCGCCAAGAGTCACAGGCAACTTTTCGAAAACGTTCGCCCACCTGCTAGTGCAGGAAAGGCGGGAGGAAGGCGACACCGTCCGTCCGCCGCCTGCACGGAAAGACGATGTGATTTTTTGGACTCTACCAAAAATGAATCAAAATGTCATTTGGATCGGGCCTCATGTTGAATAACCACTTTTTAAACCCTCACAGTGACCAAAATCGCCATTTTTACAGAGTTTTTCTTACTCAAAATCTTTAAATTTTGACCAATTTCAGGCACAGAAATGACTTTAAACACACTTATTTTAGTTGAAAAAGTAATAACTCACATCCAACCGTCATTTAAAGTCAAAAGATTAAATGTTAACATTTCATCAATATTGACCATTTTTTCAACGTTCAACTGGTCCGGGGTCATCGTTTTTCATCAGAAAATTGATTTTTTGGACTCTACCAAAAATTATTCAAAATGTCATTTGGATCGGGCCTCGTGTTGAATAACCACTTTTTAAACCCTCACAGTGACCAAAATTGCCATTTTTACAGAGTTTTGCTTACTCAAAATCTTCAATTTTGACCAATTTCAGGCACAGAAATGACTTTAAACACACTTATTTTAGTTGAAAAAGTAATAACTCACATCCAACCGTCATTTAAAGTCAAAAGATTAAATGTTAAAATTTCATCAATATTGACAATTTTTTCAACGTTTGACTGGTCCGGGGTCATCGTGTTTCATCAGAAAATGGATTTTTTGGACTCTACCAAAAATGATTCAAAATGTCATTTGGATCGGGCCTCATGTTGAATAACCACTTTTTAAACCCTCACAGTGACCAAAATTGCCATTTTTACAGAGTTTTGCTTACTCAAAAGCTTCAATTTTGACCAATTTCAGGCACAGAAATGACTTTAAACACACTTATTTCAGTTGAAAAAGTAATAACTCACATCCAACCGTCATTGAAAGTCAAAAGATTAAATGTTAAAATGTTATCAATATTGACCATTTTTTCAACGTTCGTCTGGTCCGGGGTCATCGTTTTTCATCAGAAAATGGATTTTTTGGACTCTACCAAAAATGATTCAAAATGTCATTTGGATCGGGCCTCATGTTGAATAACCACTTTTTAAACCCTCACAGTGACCAAAATTGCCATTTTTACAGAGTTTTGCTTACTCAAAATCTTCAATTTTGACCAATTTCAGGCACAGAAATGACTTTAAACACACTTATTTTAGTTGAAAATGTAATAACTCACATCCAACCGTCATTTAAAGTCAAAAGATTAAATGTTAAAATTTCATCAATATTGACCATTTTTTGAACGTTCGACTGGTCCGGGGTCATCGTTTTTCATCAGAAAATGGATTTTTTGGACTCTACCAAAAATGATTCAAAATGTCATTTGGATCGGGCCTCATGTTGAATAACCACTTTTTAAACCCTCACAGTGACCAAAATTGCCATTTTTACAGAGTTGTGCTTACTCAAAATCTTCAATTTTGACCAATTTCAGGCACAGAAATGACTTTAAACACACTTATTTTAGTTGAAAAAGTAATAACTCACATCCAACCGTCATTTAAAGTGAAAAGATTAAATATTAAAATTTCATCAATATTGACCATTTTTTCAACGTTCGACTGGTCCGGGGTCATCGTTTTTCATCAGAAAATTGATTTTTTGGACTCTACCAAAAATGATTCAAAATGTCATTTGGATCGGGCCTCATGTTGAATAACCACTTTTTAAACCCTCACAGTGACCAAAATTGCCATTTTTACAGAGTTTTGCTTACTCAAAATCTTCAATTTTGACCAATTTCAGGCACAGAAATGACTTTAAACACACTTATTTTAGTTGAAAAAGTAATAACTCACATCCAACCGTCATTTAAAGTCAAAAGATTAAATGTTAAAATTTCATCAATATTGACCATTTTTTCAACGTTCGTCTGGTCCGGGGTCATCGTTTTTCATCAGAAAATGGATTTTTTGGACTCTACCAAAAATGATTCAAAATGTCATTTGGATCGGGCCTCATGTTGAATAACCACTTTTTAAACCCTCACAGTGACCAAAATTGCCATTTTTACAGAGTTTTGCTTACTCAAAATCTTCAATTTTGACCAATTTCAGGCACAGAAATGACTTTAAACACACTTATTTTAGTTGAAAAAGTAATAACTCACATCCAACCGTCATTTAAAGTCAAAAGATTAAATGTTAAAATTTCATCAATATTGACCATTTTTTGAACGTTCGACTGGTCCGGGGTCATCGTTTTTCATCAGAAAATGGATTTTTTGGACTCTACCAAAAATGATTCTAAATGTCATTTGGATCGGGCCTCATGTTGAATAACCACTTTTTAAACCCTCACAGTGACCAAAATTGCCATTTTTACAGAGTTGTGCTTACTCAAAATCTTCAATTTTGACCAATTTCAGGCACAGAAATGACTTTAAACACACTTATTTTAGTTGAAAAAGTAATAACTCACATCCAACCGTCATTTAAAGTCAAAAGATTAAATGTTAAAATTTCATCAATATTGATCATTTTTTCAACGTTCGACTGGTCCGGGGTCATCGTTTTTCATCAGAAAATTGATTTTTTGGACTCTACCAAAAATGATTCAAAATGTCATTTGGATCGGGCCTCATGTTGAATAACCACTTTTTAAACCCTCACAGTGACCAAAATTGCCATTTTTACAGAGTTTTGCTTACTCGAAATCTTCAATTTTGACCAATTTAAGGCACAGAAATGACTTTAAACACACTTATTTTAGTTGAAAAAGTAATAACTCACATCCAACCGTCATTTAAAGTCAAAAGATTAAATGTTAAAATTTCATCAATATTGACCATTTTTTCAACGTTCGACTGGTCCGGGGTCATCGTTTTTCATCAGAAAATTGATTTTTTGGACTCTACCAAAAATGATTCAAAATGTCATTTGGATCAGGCCTCATGTTGAATAACCACTTTTTAAACCCTCACAGTGACCAAAACTGCCATTTTTACAGAGTTTTGCTTACTCAAAATCTTCAATTTTGACCAATTTCAGGCACAGAAATGACTTTAAACACACTTATTTTAGTTGAAAAAGTAATAACTCACATCCAACCGTCATTTAAAGTCAAAAGATTAAATGTTAAAATTTCATCAATATTGACCATTTTTTCAACGTTTGACTGGTCCGGGGTCATCGTTTTTCATCAGAAAATTGATTTTTTGGACTCGACCAAAAATGATTCAAAATGTCATTTGGATCGGGCCTCATGTTGAATAACCACTTTTTAAACCCTCACAGTGACCAAAATTGCCATTTTTACAGAGTTTTGCTTACTCAAAAGCTTCAATTTTGACCAATTTCAGGCACAGAAATGACTTTAAACACACTTATTTTAGTTGAAAAAGTAATAACTCACATCCAACCGTCATTTAAAGTCAAAAGATTAAATGTTAAAATGTTATCAATATTGACCATTTTTTCAACGTTCGACTGGTCCGGGGTCATCGTTTTTCATCAGAAAATGGATTTTTTGGACTCTACCAAAAATGATTCAAAATGTCATTTGGATCGGGCCTCATGTTGAATAACCACTTTTTAAACCCTCACAGTGACCAAAATTGCCATTTTTACAGAGTTTTGCTTACTCAAAATCTTCAATTTTGACCAATTTCAGGCACAGAAATGACTTTAAACACACTTATTTTAGTTGAAAAAGTAATAACTCACATCCAACCGTCATTTAAAGTCAAAAGATTAAATGTTAAAATTTCATCAATATCGACCATTTTTTGAACGTTCGACTGGTCCGGGGTCATCGTTTTTCATCAGAAAATTGATTTTTTGGACTTTACCAAAAATGATTCAAAATGTCATTTGGATCGGGCCTCATGTTGAATAACCACTTTTTAAACCCTCACAGTGACCAAAATTGCCATTTTTACAGAGTTTTGCTTACTCAAAATCTTCAATTTTGACCAATTTCAGGCACAGAAATGACTTTAAACACACTTATTTTAGTTGAAAAAGTAATAACTCACATCCAACCGTCATTTAAAGTCAAAAGATTAAATGTTAAAATTTCATCAATATTGACCATTTTTTCAACGTTTGACTGGTCCGGGGTCATCGTTTTTCATCAGAAAATTGATTTTTTGGACTCGACCAAAAATGATTCAAAATGTCATTTGGATCGGGCCTCATGTTGAATAACCACTTTTTAAACCCTCACAGTGACCAAAATTGCCATTTTTACAGAGTTTTGCTTACTCAAAAGCTTCAATTTTGACCAATTTCAGGCACAGAAATGACTTTAAACACACTTATTTTAGTTGAAAAAGTAATAACTCACATCCAACCGTCATTTAAAGTCAAAAGATTAAATGTTAAAATGTTATCAATATTGACCATTTTTTCAACGTTCGACTGGTCCGGGGTCATCGTTTTTCATCAGAAAATGGATTTTTTGGACTCTACCAAAAATGATTCAAAATGTCATTTGGATCGGGCCTCATGTTGAATAACCACTTTTTAAACCCTCACAGTGACCAAAATTGCCATTTTTACAGAGTTTTGCTTACTCAAAATCTTCAATTTTGACCAATTTCAGGCACAGAAATGACTTTAAACACACTTATTTTAGTTGAAAAAGTAATAACTCACATCCAACCGTCATTTAAAGTCAAAAGATTAAATGTTAAAATTTCATCAATATCGACCATCTTTTGAACGTTCGACTGGTCCGGGGTCATCGTTTTTCATCAGAAAATGGATTTTTTGGACTCTACCAAAAATGATTCAAAATGTCATTTGGATCGGGCCTCATGTTGAATAACCACTTTTTAAACCCTCACAGTGACCAAAAATGCCATTTTTACAGAGTTTTGCTTACTCAAAATCTTCAATTTTGACCAATTTCAGGCACAGAAATGACTTTAAACACACTTATTTTAGTTGAAAAAGTAATAACTCACATCCAACCGTCATTTAAAGTCAAAAGATTAAATGTTAAAATTTCATCAATATTGACCATTTTTTCAACGTTCGACTGGTCCGGGGTCATCGTTTTTCATCAGAAAATTGATTTGTTGGACTCTACCAAAAATGATTCAAAATGTCATTTGGATCAGGCCTCATGTTGAATAACCACTTTTTAAACCCTCACAGTGACCAAAACTGCCATTTTTACAGAGTTTTGCTTACTCAAAAGCTTCAATTTTGACCAATTTCAGGCACAGAAATGACTTTAAACACACTTATTTTAGTTGAAAAAGTAATAACTCACATCCAACCGTCATTTAAAGTCAAAAGATTAAATGTTAAAATTTCATCAATATTGACCATTTTTTCAACGTTTGACTGGTCCGGGGTCATCGTTTTTCATCAGAAAATTGATTTTTTGGACTCGACCAAAAATGATTCAAAATGTCATTTGGATCGGGCCTCATGTTGAATAACCACTTTTTAAACCCTCACAGTGACCAAAATTGCCATTTTTACAGAGTTTTGCTTACTCAAAAGCTTCAATTTTGACCAATTTCAGGCACAGAAATGACTTTAAACACACTTATTTTAGTTGAAAAAGTAATAACTCACATCCAACCGTCATTTAAAGTCAAAAGATTAAATGTTAAAATGTTATCAATATTGACCATTTTTTCAACGTTCGACTGGTCCGGGGTCATCGTTTTTCATCAGAAAATGGATTTTTTGGACTCTACCAAAAATGATTCAAAATGTCATTTGGATCGGGCCTCATGTTGAATAACCACTTTTTAAACCCTCACAGTGACCAAAATTGCCATTTTTACAGAGTTTTGCTTACTCAAAATCTTCAATTTTGACCAATTTCAGGCCCAGAAATGACTTTAAACACACTTATTTTAGTTGAAAAAGTAATAACTCACATCCAACCGTCATTTAAAGTCAAAAGATTAAATGTTAAAATTTCATCAATATCGACCATTTTTTGAACGTTTGACTGGTCCGGGGTCATCGTTTTTCATCAGAAAATTGATTTTTTGGACTCTACCAAAAATGATTCAAAATGTCATTTGAATCGGGCCTCATGTTGAATAACCACTTTTTAAACCCTCACAGTGACCAAAATTGCCATTTTTACAGAGTTTTGCTTACTCAAAATCTTCAATTTTGACCAATTTCAGGCACAGAAATGACTTTAAACACACTTATTTTAGTTGAAAAAGTAATAACTCACATCCAACCGTCATTTAAAGTCAAAAGATTAAATGTTAAAATGTTATCAATATTGACCATTTTTTCAACGTTCGACTGGTCCGGGGTCATCGTTTTTCATCAGAAAATGGATTTTTTGGACTCTACCAAAAATGATTCAAAATGTCATTTGGATCGGGCCTCATGTTGAATAACCACTTTTTAAACCCTCACAGTGACCAAAAATGCCATTTTTACAGAGTTTTGCTTACTCAAAATCTTCAATTTTGACCAATTTCAGGCACAGAAATGACTTTAAACACACTTATTTTAGTTGAAAAAGTAATAACTCACATCCAACCGTCATTTAAAGTCAAAAGATTAAATGTTAAAATTTCATCAATATTGACCATTTTTTCAACGTTCGACTGGTCCGGGGTCATCGTTTTTCATCAGAAAATTGATTTTTTGGACTCTACCAAAAATGATTCAAAATGTCATTTGGATCAGGCCTCATGTTGAATAACCACTTTTTAAACCCTCACAGTGACCAAAACTGCCATTTTTACAGAGTTTTGCTTACTCAAAATCTTCAATTTTGACCAATTTCAGGCACAGAAATGACTTTAAACACACTTATTTTAGTTGAAAAAGTAATAACTCACATCCAACCGTCATTTAAAGTCAAAAGATTAAATGTTAAAATTTCATCAATATTGACCATTTTTTCAACGTTTGACTGGTCCGGGGTCATCGTTTTTCATCAGAAAATTGATTTTTTGGACTCGACCAAAAATGATTCAAAATGTCATTTGGATCGGGCCTCATGTTGAATAACCACTTTTTAAACCCTCACAGTGACCAAAATTGCCATTTTTACAGAGTTTTGCTTACTCAAAAGCTTCAATTTTGACCAATTTCAGGCACAGAAATGACTTTAAACACACTTATTTTAGTTGAAAAAGTAATAACTCACATCCAACCGTCATTTAAAGTCAAAAGATTAAATGTTAAAATGTTATCAATATTGACCATTTTTTCAACGTTCGACTGGTCCGGGGTCATTGTTTTTCATCAGAAAATGGATTTTTTGGACTCTACCAAAAATGATTCAAAATGTCATTTGGATCGGGCCTCATGTTGAATAACCACTTTTTAAACCCTCACAGTGACCAAAATTGCCATTTTTACAGAGTTTTGCTTACTCAAAATCTTCAATTTTGACCAATTTCAGGCACAGAAATGACTTTAAACACACTTATTTTAGTTGAAAAAGTAATAACTCACATCCAACCGTCATTTAAAGTCAAAAGATTAAATGTTAAAATTTCATCAATATTGATCATTTTTTCAACGTTCGACTGGTCCGGGGTCATCGTTTTTCATCAGAAAATTGATTTTTTGGACTCTACCAAAAATGATTCAAAATGTCATTTGGATCGGGCCTCATGTTGAATAACCACTTTTTAAACCCTCACAGTGACCAAAATTGCCATTTTTACAGAGTTTTGCTTACTCGAAATCTTCAATTTTGACCAATTTAAGGCACAGAAATGACTTTAAACACACTTATTTTAGTTGAAAAAGTAATAACTCACATCCAACCGTCATTTAAAGTGAAAAGATTAAATATTAAAATTTCATCAATATTGACCATTTTTTCAACGTTCGACTGGTCCGGGGTCATCGTTTTTCATCAGAAAATTGATTTTTTGGACTCTACCAAAAATGATTCAAAATGTCATTTGGATCGGGCCTCATGTTGAATAACCACTTTTTAAACCCTCACAGTGACCAAAATTGCCATTTTTACAGAGTTTTGCTTACTCAAAATCTTCAATTTTGACCAATTTCAGGCACAGAAATGACTTTAAACACACTTATTTTAGTTGAAAAAGTAATAACTCACATCCAACCGTCATTTAAAGTCAAAAGATTAAATGTTAAAATTTCATCAATATTGACCATTTTTTCAACGTTCGTCTGGTCCGGGGTCATCGTTTTTCATCAGAAAATGGATTTTTTGGACTCTACCAAAAATGATTCAAAATGTCATTTGGATCGGGCCTCATGTTGAATAACCACTTTTTAAACCCTCACAGTGACCAAAATTGCCATTTTTACAGAGTTTTGCTTACTCAAAATCTTCAATTTTGACCAATTTCAGGCACAGAAATGACTTTAAACACACTTATTTTAGTTGAAAAAGTAATAACTCACATCCAACCGTCATTTAAAGTCAAAAGATTAAATGTTAAAATTTCATCAATATTGACCATTTTTTGAACGTTCGACTGGTCCGGGGTCATCGTTTTTCATCAGAAAATGGATTTTTTGGACTCTACCAAAAATGATTCTAAATGTCATTTGGATCGGGCCTCATGTTGAATAACCACTTTTTAAACCCTCACAGTGACCAAAATTGCCATTTTTACAGAGTTGTGCTTACTCAAAATCTTCAATTTTGACCAATTTCAGGCACAGAAATGACTTTAAACACACTTATTTTAGTTGAAAAAGTAATAACTCACATCCAACCGTCATTTAAAGTCAAAAGATTAAATGTTAAAATTTCATCAATATTGATCATTTTTTCAACGTTCGACTGGTCCGGGGTCATCGTTTTTCATCAGAAAATTGATTTTTTGGACTCTACCAAAAATGATTCAAAATGTCATTTGGATCGGGCCTCATGTTGAATAACCACTTTTTAAACCCTCACAGTGACCAAAATTGCCATTTTTACAGAGTTTTGCTTACTCGAAATCTTCAATTTTGACCAATTTCAGGCACAGAAATGACTTTAAACACACTTATTTTAGTTGAAAAAGCAATAACTCACATCCAACCGTCATTTAAAGTCAAAAGATTAAATGTTAAAATTTCATCAATATTGACCATTTTTTCAACGTTCGTCTGGTCCGGGGTCATCGTTTTTCATCAGAAAATGGATTTTTTGGACTCTACCAAAAATGATTCAAAATGTCATTTGGATCGGGCCTCATGTTGAATAACCACTTTTTAAACCCTCACAGTGACCAAAATTGCCATTTTTACAGAGTTTTGCTTACTCAAAATCTTCAATTTTGACCAATTTCAGGCACAGAAATGACTTTAAACACACTTATTTTAGTTGAAAAAGTAATAACTCACATCCAACCGTCATTTAAAGTCAAAAGATTAAATGTTAAAATTTCATCAATATTGACCATTTTTTGAACGTTCGACTGGTCCGGGGTCATCGTTTTTCATCAGAAAATTGATTTTTTGGACTCTACCAAAAATGATTCAAAATGTCATTTGGATCGGGCCTCATGTTGAATAACCACTTTTTAAACCCTCACAGTGACCAAAATTGCCATTTTTACAGAGTTGTGCTTACTCAAAATCTTCAATTTTGACCAATTTCAGGCACAGAAATGACTTTAAACACACTTATTTTAGTTGAAAAAGTAATAACTCACATCCAACCGTCATTTAAAGTGAAAAGATTAAATATTAAAATTTCATCAATATTGACCATTTTTTCAACGTTTGACTGGTCCGGGGTCATCGTTTTTCATCAGAAAATGGATTTTTTGGACTCTACCAAAAATGATTCAAAATGTCATTTGGATCGGGCCTCATGTTGAATAACCACTTTTTAAACCCTCACAGTGACCAAAATTGCCATTTTTACAGAGTTTTGCTTACTCAAAATCTTCAATTTTGACCAATTTCAGGCACAGAAATGACTTTAAACACACTTATTTTAGTTGAAAAAGTAATAACTCACATCCAACCGTCATTTAAAGTCAAAAGATTAAATGTTAAAATTTCATCAATATTGATCATTTTTTCAACGTTCGACTGGTCCGGGGTCATCGTTTTTCATCAGAAAATTGATTTTTTGGACTCTACCAAAAATGATTCAAAATGTCATTTGGATCGGGCCTCATGTTGAATAACCACTTTTTAAACCCTCACAGTGACCAAAATTGCCATTTTTACAGAGTTTTGCTTACTCGAAATCTTCAATTTTGACCAATTTAAGGCACAGAAATGACTTTAAACACACTTATTTTAGTTGAAAAAGTAATAACTCACATCCAACCGTCATTTAAAGTCAAAAGATTAAATGTTAAAATTTCATCAATATTGACCATTTTTTCAACGTTCGACTGGTCCGTGGTCATCGTTTTTCATCAGAAAATTGATTTTTTGGACTCTACCAAAAATGATTCAAAATGTCATTTGGATCAGGCCTCATGTTGAATAACCACTTTTTAAACCCTCACAGTGACCAAAACTGCCATTTTTACAGAGTTTTGCTTACTCAAAATCTTCAATTTTGACCAATTTCAGGCACAGAAATGACTTTAAACACACTTATTTTAGTTGAAAAAGTAATAACTCACATCCAACCGTCATTTAAAGTCAAAAGATTAAATGTTAAAATTTCATCAATATTGACCATTTTTTCAACGTTCGACTGGTCCGGGGTCATCGTTTTTCATCAGAAAATGGATTTTTTGGACTCGACCAAAAATGATTCAAAATGTCATTTGGATCGGGCCTCATGTTGAATAACCACTTTTTAAACCCTCACAGTGACCAAAATTGCCATTTTTACAGAGTTTTGCTTACTCAAAATCTTCAATTTTGACCAATTTCAGGCACAGAAATGACTTTAAACACACTTATTTTAGTTGAAAAAGTAATAACTCACATCCAACCGTCATTTAAAGTCAAAAGATTAAATGTTAAAATTTCATCAATATTGACCATTTTTTGAACGTTCGACTGGTCCGGGGTCATCGTTTTTCATCAGAAAATTGATTTTTTGGACTCTACCAAAAATGATTCAAAATGTCATTTGGATCGGGCCTCATGTTGAATAACCACTTTTTAAACCCTCACAGTGACCAAAATTGCCATTTTTACAGAGTTTTGCTTACTCAAAATCTTCAATTTTGACCAATTTCAGGCACAGAAATGACTTTAAACACACTTATTTTAGTTGAAAAAGTAATAACTCACATCCAACCGTCATTTAAAGTCAAAAGATTAAATGTTAAAATGTTATCAATATTGACCAGTTTTTCAACGTTCGACTGGTCCGGGGTCATCGTTTTTCATCAGAAAATGGATTTTTTGGACTCTACCAAAAATGATTCAAAATGTCATTTGGATCGGGCCTCATGTTGAATAACCACTTTTTAAACCCTCACAGTGACCAAAAATGCCATTTTTACAGAGTTTTGCTTACTCAAAATCTTCAATTTTGATCAATTTCAGGCACAGAAATGACTTTAAACACACTTATTTTAGTTGAAAAAGTAATAACTCACATCCAACCGTCATTTAAAGTCAAAAGATTAAATGTTAAAATTTCATCAATATTGACCATTTTTTGAACGTTCGACTGGTCCGGGGTCATCGTTTTTCATCAGAAAATTGATTTTTTGGACTCTACCAAAAATGATTCAAAATGTCATTTGGATCGGGCCTCATGTTGAATAACCACTTTTTAAACCCTCACAGTGACCAAAATTGCCATTTTTAAAGAGTTTTGCTTACTCAAAATCTTCAATTTTGACCAATTTCAGGCACAGAAATGACTTTAAACACACTTATTTTAGTTGAAAAAGTAATAACTCACATCCAACTGTCATTTAAAGTGAAAAGATTAAATATTAAAATTTCATCAATATTGACCATTTTTTCAACGTTCGACTGGTCCGGGGTCATCGTTTTTCATCAGAAAATGGATTTTTTGGACTCTACCAAAAATGATTCAAAATGTCATTTGGATCGGGCCTCATGTTGAATAACCACTTTTTAAACCCTCACAGTGACCAAAATTGCCATTTTTACAGAGTTGTGCTTACTCAAAATCTTCAATTTTGACCAATTTCAGGCACAGAAATGACTTTAAACACACTTATTTTAGTTGAAAAAGTAATAACTCACATCCAACCGTCATTTAAAGTGAAAAGATTAAATATTAAAATTTCATCAATATTGACCATTTTTTCAACGTTCGACTGGTCCGGGGTCATCGTTTTTCATCAGAAAATTGATTTTTTGGACTCTACCAAAAATGATTCAAAATGTCATTTGGATCGGGCCTCATGTTGAATAACCACTTTTTAAACCCTCACAGTGACCAAAATTGCCATTTTTACAGAGTTTTGCTTACTCAAAATCTTCAATTTTGACCAATTTCAGGCACAGAAATGACTTTAAACACACTTATTTTAGTTGAAAAAGTAATAACTCACATCCAACCGTCATTTAAAGTCAAAAGATTAAATGTTAAAATTTCATCAATATTGACCATTTTTTCATTGTTCGACTGGTCCGGGGTCATCGTTTTTCATCAGAAAATTGATTTTTTGGACTCTACCAAAAATGATTCAAAATGTCATTTGGATCGGACCTCATGTTGAATAACCACTTTTTAAACCCTCACAGTGACCAAAATTGCCATTTTTACAGAGTTTTGCTTACTCGAAATCTTCAATTTTGACCAATTTAAGGCACAGAAATGACTTTAAACACACTTATTTTAGTTGAAAAAGTAATAACTCACATCCAACCGTCATTTAAAGTCAAAAGATTAAATGTTAAAATTTCATCAATATTGACCATTTTTTCAACGTTCGACTGGTCCGGGGTCATCGTTTTTCATCAGAAAATTGATTTTTTGGACTCTACCAAAAATGATTCAAAATGTCATTTGGATCAGGACTCATGTTGAATAACCACTTTTTAAACCCTCACAGTGACCAAAACTGCCATTTTTACAGAGTTTTGCTTACTCAAAATCTTCAATTTTGACCAATTTCAGGCACAGAAATGACTTTAAACACACTTATTTTAGTTGAAAAAGTAATAACTCACATCCAACCGTCATTTAAAGTCAAAAGATTAAATGTTAAAATTTCATCAATATTGACCATTTTTTCAACGTTCGACTGGTCCGGGGTCATCGTTTTTCATCAGAAAATGGATTTTTTGGACTCGACCAAAAATGATTCAAAATGTCATTTGGATCGGGCCTCATGTTGAATAACCACTTTTTAAACCCTCACAGTGACCAAAATTGCCATTTTTACAGAGTTTTGCTTACTCAAAAGCTTCAATTTTGACCAATTTCAGGCACAGAAATGACTTTAAACACACTTATTTTAGTTGAAAAAGTAATAACTCACATCCAACCGTCATTTAAAGTCAAAAGAATAAATGTTAAAATGTTATCAATATTGACCATTTTTTCAACGTTCGACTGGTCCGGGGTCATCGTTTTTCATCAGAAAATGGATTTTTTGGACTCTACCAAAAATGATTCAAAATGTCATTTGGATCGGGCCTCATGTTGAATAACCTCTTTTTAAACCCTCACAGTGACCAAAATTGCCATTTTTACAGAGTTTTGCTTACTCAAAATCTTCAATTTTGACCAATTTCAGGCACAGAAATGACTTTAAACACACTTATTTTAGTTGAAAAAGTAATAACTCACATCCAACCGTCATTTAAAGTTAAAAGATTAAATGTTAAAATTTCATCAATATTGACCATTTTTTGAACGTTCGACTGGTCCGGGGTCATCGTTTTTCATCAGAAAATTGATTTTTTGGACTCTACCAAAAATGATTCAAAATGTCATTTGGATCGGGCCTCATGTTGAATAACCACTTTTTAAACCCTCACAATGACCAAAATTGCCATTTTTTACAGAGTTTTGCTTACTCAAAATCTTCAATTTTGACCAATTTCAGGCACAGAAATGACTTTAAACACACTTATTTTAGTTGAAAAAGTAATAACTCACATCCAACCGTCATTTAAAGTCAAAAGATTAAATGTTAAAATTTCATCAATATTGACCATTTTTTCAACGTTCGACTGGTCCGGGGTCATCGTTTTTAATCAGAAAATGGATTTTTTGGACTCTACCAAAAATGATTCAAAATGTCATTTGGATCGGGCCTCATGTTGAATAACCACTTTTTAAACCCTCACATTGACCAAAATTGCCATTTTTACAGAGTTTTGCTTACTCAAAATCTTCAATTTTGACCAATTTCAGGCACAGAAATGACTTTAACCCTTTCGATGCTGATGACGAGCTCAGCTCGTCATCACCCACGGGTGTCGTGTACTGATGATGAGCTGAGCTCGTCATAAATGCAGCAAAAGAGCAATTTGCAGCACAGCGCAAAAATCCCCGCAGCAGCCATGTGGTTAAACACACTTATTTTAGTTGAAAAAGTAATAACTCACATCCAACCGTCATTTAAAGTCAAAAGAATAAATGTTAAAATTTCATCAATATTGACCATTTTTTCAACGTTCGACTGGTCCGGGGTCATTGTTTTTCATCAGAAAATTGATTTTTTGGACTCTATCAAAAATGATTCAAAATGTCATTTGGATCGGGCCTCATGTTGAATAACCACTTTTTAAACCCTCACAGTGACCAAAATTGCCATTTTTACAGAGTTTTGCTTACTCAAAATCTTCAATTTTGACCAATTTCAGGCACAGAAATGACTTTAAACACACTTATTTTAGTTGAAAAAGTAATAACTCACATCCAACCATCATTTAAAGTCAAAAGAATAAATGTTAAAATGTTATCAATATTGACCATTTTTTCAACGTTCGACTGGTCCGGGGTCATCGTTTTTCATCAGAAAATGGATTTTTTGGACTCTACCAAAATGATTCAAAATGTCATTTGGATCGGGCCTCATGTTGAATAACCTCTTTTTAAACCCTCACAGTGACCAAAATTGCCATTTTTACAGAGTTTTGCTTACTCAAAATCTTCAATTTTGACCAATTTCAGGCACAGAAATGACTTTAAACACACTTATTTTAGTTGAAAAAGTAATAACTCACATCCAACCGTCATTTAAAGTTAAAAGATTAAATGTTAAAATTTCATCAATATTGACCATTTTTTGAACGTTCGACTGGTCCGGGGTCATCGTTTTTCATCAGAAAATTGATTTTTTGGACTCTACCAAAAATGATTCAAAATGTCATTTGGATCGGGCCTCATGTTGAATAACCACTTTTTAAACCCTCACAGTGACCAAAATTGCCATTTTTTACAGAGTTTTGCTTACTCAAAATCTTCAATTTTGACCAATTTCAGGCACAGAAATGACTTTAAACACACTTATTTTAGTTGAAAAAGTAATAACTCACATCCAACCGTCATTTAAAGTCAAAAGATTAAATGTTAAAATTTCATCAATATTGACCATTTTTTCAACGTTCGACTGGTCCGGGGTCATCGTTTTTCATCAGAAAATGGATTTTTTGGACTCTACCAAAAATGATTCAAAATGTCATTTGGATCGGGCCTCATGTTGAATAACCACTTTTTAAACCCTCACAGTGACCAAAATTGCCATTTTTTACAGAGTTTTGCTTACTCAAAATCTTCAATTTTGACCAATTTCAGGCACAGAAATGACTTTAAACACACTTATTTTAGTTGAAAAAGTAATAACTCACATCCAACCGTCATTTAAAGTCAAAAGATTAAATGTTAAAATTTCATCAATATTGACCATTTTTTCAACGTTCGACTGGTCCGGGGTCATCGTTTTTCATCAGAAAATGGATTTTTTGGACTCTACCAAAAATGATTCAAAATGTCATTTGGATCGGGCCTCATGTTGAATAACCACTTTTTAAACCCTCAGTGACCAAAAATGCCATTTTTACAGAGTTTTGCTTACTCAAAATCTTCAATTTTGACCAATTTCAGGCACAGAAATGACTTTAAACACACTTATTTTAGTTGAAAAAGTAATAACTCACATCCAACCGTCATTTAAAGTCAAAAGATTAAATGTTAAAATTTCATCAATATTGACCATTTTTTGAACGTTCGACTGGTCCGGGGTCATCGTTTTTCATCAGAAAATTGATTTTTTGGACTCTACCAAAAATGATTCAAAATGTCATTTGGATCGGGCCTCATGTTGAATAACTACTTTTTAAACCCTCACAGTGACCAAAATTGCCATTTTTACAGAGTTTTGCTTACTCAAAATCTTCAATTTTGACCAATTTCAGGCACAGAAATGACTTTAAACACACTTATTTTAGTTGAAAAAGTAATAACTCACATCCAACCGTCATTTAAAGTCAAAAGATTAAATGTTAAAATGTTATCAATATTGACCATTTTTTCAACGTTCGACTGGTCCGGGGTCATCGTTTTTCATCAGAAAATGGATTTTTTGGACTCTACCAAAAATGATTCAAAATGTCATTTGGATCGGGCCTCATGTTGAATAACCACTTTTTAAACCCTCACAGTGACCAAAAATGCCATTTTTACAGAGTTTTGCTTACTCAAAATCTTCAATTTTGACCAATTTCAGGCACAGAAATGACTTTAAACACACTTATTTTAGTTGAAAAAGTAATAACTCACATCCAACCGTCATTTAAAGTCAAAAGATTAAATGTTAAAATTTCATCAATATTGACCATTTTTTGAACGTTCGACTGGTCCGGGGTCATCGTTTTTCATCAGAAAATTGATTTTTTGGACTCTACCAAAAATGATTCAAAATGTCATTTGGATCGGGCCTCATGTTGAATAACCACTTTTTAAACCCTCACAGTGACCAAAATTGCCATTTTTACAGAGTTTTGCTTACTCAAAATCTTCAATTTTGACCAATTTCAGGCACAGAAATGACTTTAAACACACTTATTTTAGTTGAAAAAGCAATAACTCACATCCAACCGTCATTTAAAGTCAAAAGATTAAATGTTAAAATTTCATCAATATTGACCATTTTTTCAACGTTCGTCTGGTCCGGGGTCATCGTTTTTCATCAGAAAATGGATTTTTTGGACTCTACCAAAAATGATTCAAAATGTCATTTGGATCGGGCCTCATGTTGAATAACCACTTTTTAAACCCTCACAGTGACCAAAATTGCCATTTTTACAGAGTTTTGCTTACTCAAAATCTTCAATTTTGACCAATTTCAGGCACAGAAATGACTTTAAACACACTTATTTTAGTTGAAAAAGTAATAACTCACATCCAACCGTCATTTAAAGTCAAAAGATTAAATGTTAAAATTTCATCAATATTGACCATTTTTTGAACGTTCGACTGGTCCGGGGTCATCGTTTTTCATCAGAAAATTGATTTTTTGGACTCTACCAAAAATGATTCAAAATGTCATTTGGATCGGGCCTCATGTTGAATAACCACTTTTTAAACCCTCACAGTGACCAAAATTGCCATTTTTACAGAGTTGTGCTTACTCAAAATCTTCAATTTTGACCAATTTCAGGCACAGAAATGACTTTAAACACACTTATTTTAGTTGAAAAAGTAATAACTCACATCCAACCGTCATTTAAAGTGAAAAGATTAAATATTAAAATTTCATCAATATTGACCATTTTTTCAACGTTTGACTGGTCCGGGGTCATCGTTTTTCATCAGAAAATGGATTTTTTGGACTCTACCAAAAATGATTCAAAATGTCATTTGGATCGGGCCTCATGTTGAATAACCACTTTTTAAACCCTCACAGTGACCAAAATTGCCATTTTTACAGAGTTTTGCTTACTCAAAATCTTCAATTTTGACCAATTTCAGGCACAGAAATGACTTTAAACACACTTATTTTAGTTGAAAAAGTAATAACTCACATCCAACCGTCATTTAAAGTCAAAAGATTAAATGTTAAAATTTCATCAATATTGACCAATTTTTGAACGTTCGACTGGTCCGGGGTCATCGTTTTTCATCAGAAAATTGATTTTTTGGACTCTACCAAAAATGATTCTAAATGTCATTTGGATCGGGCCTCATGTTGAATAACCACTTTTTAAACCCTCACAGTGACCAAAATTGCCATTTTTACAGAGTTGTGCTTACTCAAAATCTTCAATTTTGACCAATTTCAGGCACAGAAATGACTTTAAACACACTTATTTTAGTTGAAAAAGTAATAACTCACATCCAACCGTCATTTAAAGTCAAAAGATTAAATGTTAAAATTTCATCAATATTGATCATTTTTTCAACGTTCGACTGGTCCGGGGTCATCGTTTTTCATCAGAAAATTGATTTTTTGGACTCTACCAAAAATGATTCAAAATGTCATTTGGATCGGGCCTCATGTTGAATAACCACTTTTTAAACCCTCACAGTGACCAAAATTGCCATTTTTACAGAGTTTTGCTTACTCGAAATCTTCAATTTTGACCAATTTAAGGCACAGAAATGACTTTAAACACACTTATTTTAGTTGAAAAAGTAATAACTCACATCCAACCGTCATTTAAAGTCAAAAGATTAAATGTTAAAATTTCATCAATATTGACCATTTTTTCAACGTTCGACTGGTCCGTGGTCATCGTTTTTCATCAGAAAATTGATTTTTTGGACTCTACCAAAAATGATTCAAAATGTCATTTGGATCAGGCCTCATGTTGAATAACCACTTTTTAAACCCTCACAGTGACCAAAACTGCCATTTTTACAGAGTTTTGCTTACTCAAAATCTTCAATTTTGACCAATTTCAGGCACAGAAATGACTTTAAACACACTTATTTTAGTTGAAAAAGTAATAACTCACATCCAACCGTCATTTAAAGTCAAAAGATTAAATGTTAAAATGTCATCAATATTGACCATTTTTTCAACGTTCGACTGGTCCGGGGTCATCGTTTTTCATCAGAAAATGGATTTTTTGGACTCGACCAAAAATGATTCAAAATGTCATTTGGATCGGGCCTCATGTTGAATAACCACTTTTTAAACCCTCACAGTGACCAAAATTGCCATTTTTACAGAGTTTTGCTTACTCAAAATCTTCAATTTTGACCAATTTCAGGCACAGAAATGACTTTAAACACACTTATTTTAGTTGAAAAAGTAATAACTCACATCCAACCGTCATTTAAAGTCAAAAGATTAAATGTTAAAATTTCATCAATATTGACCATTTTTTGAACGTTCGACTGGTCCGGGGTCATCGTTTTTCATCAGAAAATTGATTTTTTGGACTCTACCAAAAATGATTCAAAATGTCATTTGGATCGGGCCTCATGTTGAATAACCACTTTTTAAACCCTCACAGTGACCAAAATTGCCATTTTTACAGAGTTTTGCTTACTCAAAATCTTCAATTTTGACCAATTTCAGGCACAGAAATGACTTTAAACACACTTATTTTAGTTGAAAAAGTAATAACTCACATCCAACCGTCATTTAAAGTCAAAAGATTAAATGTTAAAATGTTATCAATATTGACCAGTTTTTCAACGTTCGACTGGTCCGGGGTCATCGTTTTTCATCAGAAAATGGATTTTTTGGACTCTACCAAAAATGATTCAAAATGTCATTTGGATCGGGCCTCATGTTGAATAACCACTTTTTAAACCCTCACAGTGACCAAAAATGCCATTTTTACAGAGTTTTGCTTACTCAAAATCTTCAATTTTGATCAATTTCAGGCACAGAAATGACTTTAAACACACTTATTTTAGTTGAAAAAGTAATAACTCACATCCAACCGTCATTTAAAGTCAAAAGATTAAATGTTAAAATTTCATCAATATTGACCATTTTTTGAACGTTCGACTGGTCCGGGGTCATCGTTTTTCATCAGAAAATGGATTTTTTGGACTCTACCAAAAATGATTCAAAATGTCATTTGGATCGGGCCTCATGTTGAATAACCACTTTTTAAACCCTCACAGTGACCAAAATTGCCATTTTTACAGAGTTGTGCTTACTCAAAATCTTCAATTTTGACCAATTTCAGGCACAGAAATGACTTTAAACACACTTATTTTAGTTGAAAAAGTAATAACTCACATCCAACCGTCGTTTAAAGTGAAAAGATTAAATATTAAAATTTCATCAATATTGACCATTTTTTCAACGTTCGACTGGTCCGGGGTCATCGTTTTTCATCAGAAAATTGATTTTTTGGACTCTACCAAAAATGATTCAAAATGTCATTTGGATCGGGCCTCATGTTGAATAACCACTTTTTAAACCCTCACAGTGACCAAAATTGCCATTTTTACAGAGTTTTGCTTACTCAAAATCTTCAATTTTGACCAATTTCAGGCACAGAAATGACTTTAAACACTTATTTTAGTTGAAAAAGTAATAACTCACATCCAACCGTCATTTAAAGTCAAAAGATTAAATGTTAAAATTTCATCAATATTGACCATTTTTTCATTGTTCGACTGGTCCGGGGTCATCGTTTTTCATCAGAAAATTGATTTTTTGGACTCTACCAAAAATGATTCAAAATGTCATTTGGATCGGACCTCATGTTGAATAACCACTTTTTAAACCCTCACAGTGACCAAAATTGCCATTTTTACAGAGTTTTGCTTACTCGAAATCTTCAATTTTGACCAATTTAAGGCACAGAAATGACTTTAAACACACTTATTTTAGTTGAAAAAGTAATAACTCACATCCAACCGTCATTTAAAGTCAAAAGATTAAATGTTAAAATTTCATCAATATTGACCATTTTTTCAACGTTCGACTGGTCCGGGGTCATCGTTTTTCATCAGAAAATTGATTTTTTGGACTCTACCAAAAATGATTCAAAATGTCATTTGGATCAGGACTCATGTTGAATAACCACTTTTTAAACCCTCACAGTGACCAAAACTGCCATTTTTACAGAGTTTTGCTTACTCAAAATCTTCAATTTTGACCAATTTCAGGCACAGAAATGACTTTAAACACACTTATTTTAGTTGAAAAAGTAATAACTCACATCCAACCGTCATTTAAAGTCAAAAGATTAAATGTTAAAATTTCATCAATATTGACCATTTTTTCAACGTTCGACTGGTCCGGGGTCATCGTTTTTCATCAGAAAATGGATTTTTTGGACTCGACCAAAAATGATTCAAAATGTCATTTGGATCGGGCCTCATGTTGAATAACCACTTTTTAAACCCTCACAGTGACCAAAATTGCCATTTTTACAGAGTTTTGCTTACTCAAAAGCTTCAATTTTGACCAATTTCAGGCACAGAAATGACTTTAAACACACTTATTTTAGTTGAAAAAGTAATAACTCACATCCAACCGTCATTTAAAGTCAAAAGAATAAATGTTAAAATGTTATCAATATTGACCATTTTTTCAACGTTCGACTGGTCCGGGGTCATCGTTTTTCATCAGAAAATGGATTTTTTGGACTCTACCAAAAATGATTCAAAATGTCATTTGGATCGGGCCTCATGTTGAATAACCTCTTTTTAAACCCTCACAGTGACCAAAATTGCCATTTTTACAGAGTTTTGCTTACTCAAAATCTTCAATTTTGACCAATTTCAGGCACAGAAATGACTTTAAACACACTTATTTTAGTTGAAAAAGTAATAACTCACATCCAACCGTCATTTAAAGTTAAAAGATTAAATGTTAAAATTTCATCAATATTGACCATTTTTTGAACGTTCGACTGGTCCGGGGTCATCGTTTTTCATCAGAAAATTGATTTTTTGGACTCTACCAAAAATGATTCAAAATGTCATTTGGATCGGGACTCATGTTGAATAACCACTTTTTAAACCCTCACAATGACCAAAATTGCCATTTTTTACAGAGTTTTGCTTACTCAAAATCTTCAATTTTGACCAATTTCAGGCACAGAAATGACTTTAAACACACTTATTTTAGTTGAAAAAGTAATAACTCACATCCAACCGTCATTTAAAGTCAAAAGATTAAATGTTAAAATTTCATCAATATTGACCATTTTTTCAACGTTCGACTGGTCCGGGGTCATCGTTTTTAATCAGAAAATGGATTTTTTGGACTCTACCAAAAATGATTCAAAATGTCATTTGGATCGGGCCTCATGTTGAATAACCACTTTTTAAACCCTCACATTGACCAAAATTGCCATTTTTACAGAGTTTTGCTTACTCAAAATCTTCAATTTTGACCAATTTCAGGCACAGAAATGACTTTAACCCTTTCGATGCTGATGACGAGCTCAGCTCGTCATCACCCACGGGTGTCGTGTGCTGATGATGAGCTGAGCTCGTCATAAATGCAGCAAAAGAGCAATTTGCAGCACAGCGCAAAAATCCCCGCAGCAGCCATGTGGTTAAACACACTTATTTTAGTTGAAAAAGTAATAACTCACATCCAACCGTCATTTAAAGTCAAAAGAATAAATGTTAAAATTTCATCAATATTGACCATTTTTTCAACGTTCGACTGGTCCGGGGTCATTGTTTTTCATCAGAAAATTGATTTTTTGGACTCTATCAAAAATGATTCAAAATGTCATTTGGATCGGGCCTCATGTTGAATAACCACTTTTTAAACCCTCACAGTGACCAAAATTGCCATTTTTACAGAGTTTTGCTTACTCAAAATCTTCAATTTTGACCAATTTCAGGCACAGAAATGACTTTAAACACACTTATTTTAGTTGAAAAAGTAATAACTCACATCCAACCGTCATTTAAAGTCAAAAGATTAAATGTTAAAATTTCATCAATATTGACCATTTTTTCAACGTTCGACTGGTCCGGGGTCATCGTTTTTCATCAGAAAATTGATTTTTTGGACTCTACCAAAAATGATTCAAAATGTCATTTGGATCAGGCCTCATGTTGAATAACCACTTTTTAAACCCTCACAGTGACCAAAACTGCCATTTTTACAGAGTTTTGCTTACTCAAAATCTTCAATTTTGACCAATTTCAGGCACAGAAATGACTTTAAACACACTTATTTTAGTTGAAAAAGTAATAACTCACATCCAACCGTCATTTAAAGTCAAAAGATTAAATGTTAAAATTTCATCAATATTGACCATTTTTTCAACGTTCGACTGGTCCGGGGTCATCGTTTTTCATCAGAAAATGGATTTTTTGGACTCGACCAAAAATGATTCAAAATGTCATTTGGATCGGGCCTCATGTTGAATAACCACTTTTTAAACCCTCACAGTGACCAAAATTGCCATTTTTACAGAGTTTTGCTTACTCAAAAGCTTCAATTTTGACCAATTTCAGGCACAGAAATGACTTTAAACACACTTATTTTAGTTGAAAAAGTAATAACTCACATCCAACCATCATTTAAAGTCAAAAGAATAAATGTTAAAATGTTATCAATATTGACCATTTTTTCAACGTTCGACTGGTCCGGGGTCATCGTTTTTCATCAGAAAATGGATTTTTTGGACTCTACCAAAATGATTCAAAATGTCATTTGGATCGGGCCTCATGTTGAATAACCTCTTTTTAAACCCTCACAGTGACCAAAATTGCCATTTTTACAGAGTTTTGCTTACTCAAAATCTTCAATTTTGACCAATTTCAGGCACAGAAATGACTTTAAACACACTTATTTTAGTTGAAAAAGTAATAACTCACATCCAACCGTCATTTAAAGTCAAAAGATTAAATGTTAAAATTTCATCAATATTGACCATTTTTTCAACGTTCGACTGGTCCGGGGTCATCGTTTTTCATCAGAAAATGGATTTTTTGGACTCGACCAAAAATGATTCAAAATGTCATTTGGATCGGGCCTCATGTTGAATAACCACTTTTTAAACCCTCACAGTGACCAAAATTGCCATTTTTACAGAGTTTTGCTTACTCAAAATCTTCAATTTTGACCAATTTCAGGCACAGAAATGACTTTAAACACACTTATTTTAGTTGAAAAAGTAATAACTCACATCCAACCGTCATTTAAAGTCAAAAGATTAAATGTTAAAATTTCATCAATATTGACCATTTTTTGAACGTTCGACTGGTCCGGGGTCATCGTTTTTCATCAGAAAATTGATTTTTTGGACTCTACCAAAAATGATTCAAAATGTCATTTGGATCGGGCCTCATGTTGAATAACCACTTTTTAAACCCTCACAGTGACCAAAATTGCCATTTTTACAGAGTTTTGCTTACTCAAAATCTTCAATTTTGACCAATTTCAGGCACAGAAATGACTTTAAACACACTTATTTTAGTTGAAAAAGTAATAACTCACATCCAACCGTCATTTAAAGTCAAAAGATTAAATGTTAAAATTTCATCAATATTGACCATTTTTTGAACGTTCGACTGGTCCGGGGTCATCGTTTTTCATCAGAAAATTGATTTTTTGGACTCTACCAAAAATGATTCAAAATGTCATTTGGATCGGGCCTCATGTTGAATAACCACTTTTTAAACCCTCACAGTGACCAAAATTGCCATTTTTAAAGAGTTTTGCTTACTCAAAATCTTCAATTTTGACCAATTTCAGGCACAGAAATGACTTTAAACACACTTATTTTAGTTGAAAAAGTAATAACTCACATCCAACTGTCATTTAAAGTGAAAAGATTAAATATTAAAATTTCATCAATATTGACCATTTTTTCAACGTTCGACTGGTCCGGGGTCATCGTTTTTCATCAGAAAATGGATTTTTTGGACTCTACCAAAAATGATTCAAAATGTCATTTGGATCGGGCCTCATGTTGAATAACCACTTTTTAAACCCTCACAGTGACCAAAATTGCCATTTTTACAGAGTTGTGCTTACTCAAAATCTTCAATTTTGACCAATTTCAGGCACAGAAATGACTTTAAACACACTTATTTTAGTTGAAAAAGTAATAACTCACATCCAACCGTCGTTTAAAGTGAAAAGATTAAATATTAAAATTTCATCAATATTGACCATTTTTTCAACGTTCGACTGGTCCGGGGTCATCGTTTTTCATCAGAAAATTGATTTTTTGGACTCTACCAAAAATGATTCAAAATGTCATTTGGATCGGGCCTCATGTTGAATAACCACTTTTTAAACCCTCACAGTGACCAAAATTGCCATTTTTACAGAGTTTTGCTTACTCAAAATCTTCAATTTTGACCAATTTCAGGCACAGAAATGACTTTAAACACACTTATTTTAGTTGAAAAAGTAATAACTCACATCCAACCGTCATTTAAAGTCAAAAGATTAAATGTTAAAATTTCATCAATATTGACCATTTTTTCATTGTTCGACTGGTCCGGGGTCATCGTTTTTCATCAGAAAATTGATTTTTTGGACTCTACCAAAAATGATTCAAAATGTCATTTGGATCGGACCTCATGTTGAATAACCACTTTTTAAACCCTCACAGTGACCAAAATTGCCATTTTTACAGAGTTTTGCTTACTCGAAATCTTCAATTTTGACCAATTTAAGGCACAGAAATGACTTTAAACACACTTATTTTAGTTGAAAAAGTAATAACTCACATCCAACCGTCATTTAAAGTCAAAAGATTAAATGTTAAAATTTCATCAAATATTGACCATTTTTTCAACGTTCGACTGGTCCGGGGTCATCGTTTTTCATCAGAAAATTGATTTTTTGGACTCTACCAAAAATGATTCAAAATGTCATTTGGATCAGGACTCATGTTGAATAACCACTTTTTAAACCCTCACAGTGACCAAAACTGCCATTTTTACAGAGTTTTGCTTACTCAAAATCTTCAATTTTGACCAATTTCAGGCACAGAAATGACTTTAAACACACTTATTTTAGTTGAAAAAGTAATAACTCACATCCAACCGTCATTTAAAGTCAAAAGATTAAATGTTAAAATTTCATCAATATTGACCATTTTTTCAACGTTCGACTGGTCCGGGGTCATCGTTTTTCATCAGAAAATGGATTTTTTGGACTCGACCAAAAATGATTCAAAATGTCATTTGGATCGGGCCTCATGTTGAATAACCACTTTTTAAACCCTCACAGTGACCAAAATTGCCATTTTTACAGAGTTTTGCTTACTCAAAAGCTTCAATTTTGACCAATTTCAGGCACAGAAATGACTTTAAACACACTTATTTTAGTTGAAAAAGTAATAACTCACATCCAACCGTCATTTAAAGTCAAAAGAATAAATGTTAAAATGTTATCAATATTGACCATTTTTTCAACGTTCGACTGGTCCGGGGTCATCGTTTTTCATCAGAAAATAAATTTTTTGGACTCTACCAAAAATGATTCAAAATGTCATTTGGATCGGGCCTCATGTTGAATAACCTCTTTTTAAACCCTCACAGTGACCAAAATTGCCATTTTTACAGAGTTTTGCTTACTCAAAATCTTCAATTTTGACCAATTTCAGGCACAGAAATGACTTTAAACACACTTATTTTAGTTGAAAAAGTAATAACTCACATCCAACCGTCATTTAAAGTTAAAAGATTAAATGTTAAAATTTCATCAATATTGACCATTTTTTGAACGTTCGACTGGTCCGGGGTCATCGTTTTTCATCAGAAAATTGATTTTTTGGACTCTACCAAAAATGATTCAAAATGTCATTTGGATCGGGACTCATGTTGAATAACCACTTTTTAAACCCTCACAATGACCAAAATTGCCATTTTTTACAGAGTTTTGCTTACTCAAAATCTTCAATTTTGACCAATTTCAGGCACAGAAATGACTTTAAACACACTTATTTTAGTTGAAAAAGTAATAACTCACATCCAACCGTCATTTAAAGTCAAAAGATTAAATGTTAAAATTTCATCAATATTGACCATTTTTTCAACGTTCGACTGGTCCGGGGTCATCGTTTTTAATCAGAAAATGGATTTTTTGGACTCTACCAAAAATGATTCAAAATGTCATTTGGATCGGGCCTCATGTTGAATAACCACTTTTTAAACCCTCACATTGACCAAAATTGCCATTTTTACAGAGTTTTGCTTACTCAAAATCTTCAATTTTGACCAATTTCAGGCACAGAAATGACTTTAACCCTTTCGATGCTGATGACGAGCTCAGCTCGTCATCACCCACGGGTGTCGTGTGCTGATGATGAGCTGAGCTCGTCATAAATGCAGCAAAAGAGCAATTTGCAGCACAGCGCAAAAATCCCCGCAGCAGCCATGTGGTTAAACACACTTATTTTAGTTGAAAAAGTAATAACTCACATCCAACCGTCATTTAAAGTCAAAAGAATAAATGTTAAAATTTCATCAATATTGACCATTTTTTCAACGTTCGACTGGTCCGGGGTCATTGTTTTTCATCAGAAAATTGATTTTTTGGACTCTATCAAAAATGATTCAAAATGTCATTTGGATCGGGCCTCATGTTGAATAACCACTTTTTAAACCCTCACAGTGACCAAAATTGCCATTTTTACAGAGTTTTGCTTACTCAAAATCTTCAATTTTGACCAATTTCAGGCACAGAAATGACTTTAAACACACTTATTTTAGTTGAAAAAGTAATAACTCACATCCAACCGTCATTTAAAGTCAAAAGATTAAATGTTAAAATTTCATCAATATTGACCATTTTTTCAACGTTCGACTGGTCCGGGGTCATCGTTTTTCATCAGAAAATTGATTTTTTGGACTCTACCAAAAATGATTCAAAATGTCATTTGGATCAGGCCTCATGTTGAATAACCACTTTTTAAACCCTCACAGTGACCAAAACTGCCATTTTTACAGAGTTTTGCTTACTCAAAATCTTCAATTTTGACCAATTTCAGGCACAGAAATGACTTTAAACACACTTATTTTAGTTGAAAAAGTAATAACTCACATCCAACCGTCATTTAAAGTCAAAAGATTAAATGTTAAAATTTCATCAATATTGACCATTTTTTCAACGTTCGACTGGTCCGGGGTCATCGTTTTTCATCAGAAAATGGATTTTTTGGACTCGACCAAAAATGATTCAAAATGTCATTTGGATCGGGCCTCATGTTGAATAACCACTTTTTAAACCCTCACAGTGACCAAAATTGCCATTTTTACAGAGTTTTGCTTACTCAAAAGCTTCAATTTTGACCAATTTCAGGCACAGAAATGACTTTAAACACACTTATTTTAGTTGAAAAAGTAATAACTCACATCCAACCATCATTTAAAGTCAAAAGAATAAATGTTAAAATGTTATCAATATTGACCATTTTTTCAACGTTCGACTGGTCCGGGGTCATCGTTTTTCATCAGAAAATGGATTTTTTGGACTCTACCAAAATGATTCAAAATGTCATTTGGATCGGGCCTCATGTTGAATAACCTCTTTTTAAACCCTCACAGTGACCAAAATTGCCATTTTTACAGAGTTTTGCTTACTCAAAATCTTCAATTTTGACCAATTTCAGGCACAGAAATGACTTTAAACACACTTATTTTAGTTGAAAAAGTAATAACTCACATCCAACCGTCATTTAAAGTCAAAAGATTAAATGTTAAAATTTCATCAATATTGACCATTTTTTCAACGTTCGACTGGTCCGGGGTCATCGTTTTTCATCAGAAAATGGATTTTTTGGACTCGACCAAAAATGATTCAAAATGTCATTTGGATCGGGCCTCATGTTGAATAACCACTTTTTAAACCCTCACAGTGACCAAAATTGCCATTTTTACAGAGTTTTGCTTACTCAAAATCTTCAATTTTGACCAATTTCAGGCACAGAAATGACTTTAAACACACTTATTTTAGTTGAAAAAGTAATAACTCACATCCAACCGTCATTTAAAGTCAAAAGATTAAATGTTAAAATTTCATCAATATTGACCATTTTTTGAACGTTCGACTGGTCCGGGGTCATCGTTTTTCATCAGAAAATTGATTTTTTGGACTCTACCAAAAATGATTCAAAATGTCATTTGGATCGGGCCTCATGTTGAATAACCACTTTTTAAACCCTCACAGTGACCAAAATTGCCATTTTTACAGAGTTTTGCTTACTCAAAATCTTCAATTTTGACCAATTTCAGGCACAGAAATGACTTTAAACACACTTATTTTAGTTGAAAAAGTAATAACTCACATCCAACCGTCATTTAAAGTCAAAAGATTAAATGTTAAAATTTCATCAATATTGACCATTTTTTGAACGTTCGACTGGTCCGGGGTCATCGTTTTTCATCAGAAAATTGATTTTTTGGACTCTACCAAAAATGATTCAAAATGTCATTTGGATCGGGCCTCATGTTGAATAACCACTTTTTAAACCCTCACAGTGACCAAAATTGCCATTTTTAAAGAGTTTTGCTTACTCAAAATCTTCAATTTTGACCAATTTCAGGCACAGAAATGACTTTAAACACACTTATTTTAGTTGAAAAAGTAATAACTCACATCCAACTGTCATTTAAAGTGAAAAGATTAAATATTAAAATTTCATCAATATTGACCATTTTTTCAACGTTCGACTGGTCCGGGGTCATCGTTTTTCATCAGAAAATGGATTTTTTGGACTCTACCAAAAATGATTCAAAATGTCATTTGGATCGGGCCTCATGTTGAATAACCACTTTTTAAACCCTCACAGTGACCAAAATTGCCATTTTTACAGAGTTGTGCTTACTCAAAATCTTCAATTTTGACCAATTTCAGGCACAGAAATGACTTTAAACACACTTATTTTAGTTGAAAAAGTAATAACTCACATCCAACCGTCGTTTAAAGTGAAAAGATTAAATATTAAAATTTCATCAATATTGACCATTTTTTCAACGTTCGACTGGTCCGGGGTCATCGTTTTTCATCAGAAAATTGATTTTTTGGACTCTACCAAAAATGATTCAAAATGTCATTTGGATCGGGCCTCATGTTGAATAACCACTTTTTAAACCCTCACAGTGACCAAAATTGCCATTTTTACAGAGTTTTGCTTACTCAAAATCTTCAATTTTGACCAATTTCAGGCACAGAAATGACTTTAAACACACTTATTTTAGTTGAAAAAGTAATAACTCACATCCAACCGTCATTTAAAGTCAAAAGATTAAATGTTAAAATTTCATCAATATTGACCATTTTTTCATTGTTCGACTGGTCCGGGGTCATCGTTTTTCATCAGAAAATTGATTTTTTGGACTCTACCAAAAATGATTCAAAATGTCATTTGGATCGGACCTCATGTTGAATAACCACTTTTTAAACCCTCACAGTGACCAAAATTGCCATTTTTACAGAGTTTTGCTTACTCGAAATCTTCAATTTTGACCAATTTAAGGCACAGAAATGACTTTAAACACACTTATTTTAGTTGAAAAAGTAATAACTCACATCCAACCGTCATTTAAAGTCAAAAGATTAAATGTTAAAATTTCATCAAATATTGACCATTTTTTCAACGTTCGACTGGTCCGGGGTCATCGTTTTTCATCAGAAAATTGATTTTTTGGACTCTACCAAAAATGATTCAAAATGTCATTTGGATCAGGACTCATGTTGAATAACCACTTTTTAAACCCTCACAGTGACCAAAACTGCCATTTTTACAGAGTTTTGCTTACTCAAAATCTTCAATTTTGACCAATTTCAGGCACAGAAATGACTTTAAACACACTTATTTTAGTTGAAAAAGTAATAACTCACATCCAACCGTCATTTAAAGTCAAAAGATTAAATGTTAAAATTTCATCAATATTGACCATTTTTTCAACGTTCGACTGGTCCGGGGTCATCGTTTTTCATCAGAAAATGGATTTTTTGGACTCGACCAAAAATGATTCAAAATGTCATTTGGATCGGGCCTCATGTTGAATAACCACTTTTTAAACCCTCACAGTGACCAAAATTGCCATTTTTACAGAGTTTTGCTTACTCAAAAGCTTCAATTTTGACCAATTTCAGGCACAGAAATGACTTTAAACACACTTATTTTAGTTGAAAAAGTAATAACTCACATTAAACCGTCATTTAAAGTCAAAAGAATAAATGTTAAAATGTTATCAATATTGACCATTTTTTCAACGTTCGACTGGTCCGGGGTCATCGTTTTTCATCAGAAAATGGATTTTTTGGACTCTACCAAAAATGATTCAAAATGTCATTTGGATCGGGCCTCATGTTGAATAACCTCTTTTTAAACCCTCACAGTGACCAAGATTGCCATTTTTACAGAGTTTTGCTTACTCAAAATCTTCAATTTTGACCAATTTCAGGCACAGAAATGACTTTAAACACACTTATTTTAGTTGAAAAAGTAATAACTCACATCCAACCGTCATTTAAAGTTAAAAGATTAAATGTTAAAATTTCATCAATATTGACCATTTTTTGAACGTTCGACTGGTCCGGGGTCATCGTTTTTCATCAGAAAATTGATTTTTTGGACTCTACCAAAAATGATTCAAAATGTCATTTGGATCGGGACTCATGTTGAATAACCACTTTTTAAACCCTCACAATGACCAAAATTGCCATTTTTTACAGAGTTTTGCTTACTCAAAATCTTCAATTTTGACCAATTTCAGGCACAGAAATGACTTTAAACACACTTATTTTAGTTGAAAAAGTAATAACTCACATCCAACCGTCATTTAAAGTCAAAAGATTAAATGTTAAAATTTCATCAATATTGACCATTTTTTCAACGTTCGACTGGTCCGGGGTCATCGTTTTTAATCAGAAAATGGATTTTTTGGACTCTACCAAAAATGATTCAAAATGTCATTTGGATCGGGCCTCATGTTGAATAACCACTTTTTAAACCCTCACATTGACCAAAATTGCCATTTTTACAGAGTTTTGCTTACTCAAAATCTTCAATTTTGACCAATTTCAGGCACAGAAATGACTTTAACCCTTTCGATGCTGATGACGAGCTCAGCTCGTCATCACCCACGGGTGTCGTGTGCTGATGATGAGCTGAGCTCGTCATAAATGCAGCAAAAGAGCAATTTGCAGCACAGCGCAAAAATCCCCGCAGCAGCCATGTGGTTGAACACACTTATTTTAGTTGAAAAAGTAATAACTCACATCCAACCGTCATTTAAAGTCAAAAGAATAAATGTTAAAATTTCATCAATATTGACCATTTTTTCAACGTTCGACTGGTCCGGGGTCATTGTTTTTCATCAGAAAATTGATTTTTTGGACTCTATCAAAAATGATTCAAAATGTCATTTGGATCGGGCCTCATGTTGAATAACCACTTTTTAAACCCTCACAGTGACCAAAATTGCCATTTTTACAGAGTTTTGCTTACTCAAAATCTTCAATTTTGACCAATTTCAGGCACAGAAATGACTTTAAACACACTTATTTTAGTTGAAAAAGTAATAACTCACATCCAACCGTCATTTAAAGTCAAAAGATTAAATGTTAAAATTTCATCAATATTGACCATTTTTTCAACGTTCGACTGGTCCGGGGTCATCGTTTTTCATCAGAAAATTGATTTTTTGGACTCTACCAAAAATGATTCAAAATGTCATTTGGATCAGGCCTCATGTTGAATAACCACTTTTTAAACCCTCACAGTGACCAAAACTGCCATTTTTACAGAGTTTTGCTTACTCAAAATCTTCAATTTTGACCAATTTCAGGCACAGAAATGACTTTAAACACACTTATTTTAGTTGAAAAAGTAATAACTCACATCCAACCGTCATTTAAAGTCAAAAGATTAAATGTTAAAATTTCATCAATATTGACCATTTTTTCAACGTTCGACTGGTCCGGGGTCATCGTTTTTCATCAGAAAATGGATTTTTTGGACTCGACCAAAAATGATTCAAAATGTCATTTGGATCGGGCCTCATGTTGAATAACCACTTTTTAAACCCTCACAGTGACCAAAATTGCCATTTTTACAGAGTTTTGCTTACTCAAAAGCTTCAATTTTGACCAATTTCAGGCACAGAAATGACTTTAAACACACTTATTTTAGTTGAAAAAGTAATAACTCACATCCAACCATCATTTAAAGTCAAAAGAATAAATGTTAAAATGTTATCAATATTGACCATTTTTTCAACGTTCGACTGGTCCGGGGTCATCGTTTTTCATCAGAAAATGGATTTTTTGGACTCTACCAAAATGATTCAAAATGTCATTTGGATCGGGCCTCATGTTGAATAACCTCTTTTTAAACCCTCACAGTGACCAAAATTGCCATTTTTACAGAGTTTTGCTTACTCAAAATCTTCAATTTTGACCAATTTCAGGCACAGAAATGACTTTAAACACACTTATTTTAGTTGAAAAAGTAATAACTCACATCCAACCGTCATTTAAAGTTAAAAGATTAAATGTTAAAATTTCATCAATATTGACCATTTTTTGAACGTTCGACTGGTCCGGGGTCATCGTTTTTCATCAGAAAATTGATTTTTTGGACTCTACCAAAAATGATTCAAAATGTCATTTGGATCGGGCCTCATGTTGAATAACCACTTTTCAAACCCTCACAGTGACCAAAATTGCCATTTTTTACAGAGTTTTGCTTACTCAAAATCTTCAATTTTGACCAATTTCAGGCACAGAAATGACTTTAAACACACTTATTTTAGTTGAAAAAGTAATAACTCACATCCAACCGTCATTTAAAGTCAAAAGATTAAATGTTAAAATTTCATCAATATTGACCATTTTTTCAACGTTCGACTGGTCCGGGGTCATCGTTTTTCATCAGAAAATGGATTTTTTGGACTCTACCAAAAATGATTCAAAATGTCATTTGGATCGGGCCTCATGTTGAATAACCACTTTTTAAACCCTCACAGTGACCAAAAATGCCATTTTTACAGAGTTTTGCTTACTCAAAATCTTCAATTTTGACCAATTTCAGGCACAGAAATGACTTTAAACACACTTATTTTAGTTGAAAAAGTAATAACTCACATCCAACCGTCATTTAAAGTCAAAAGATTAAATGTTAAAATTTCATCAATATTGACCATTTTTTGAACGTTCGACTGGTCCGGGGTCATCGTTTTTCATCAGAAAATTGATTTTTTGGACTCTACCAAAAATGATTCAAAATGTCATTTGGATCGGGCCTCATGTTGAATAACCACTTTTTAAACCCTCACAGTGACCAAAATTGCCATTTTTACAGAGTTTTGCTTACTCAAAATCTTCAATTTTGACCAATTTCCATGCACAGAAATGACTTTAAACACACTTATTTTAGTTGAAAAAGTAATAACTCACATCCAACCGTCATTTAAAGTCAAAAGATTAAATGTTAAAATGTTATCAATATTGACCATTTTTTCAACGTTCGACTGGTCCGGGGTCATCGTTTTTCATCAGAAAATGGATTTTTTGGACTCTACCAAAAATGATTCAAAATGTCATTTGGATCGGGCCTCATGTTGAATAACCACTTTTTAAACCCTCACAGTGACCAAAAATGCCATTTTTACAGAGTTTTGCTTACTCAAAATCTTCAATTTTGACCAATTTCAGGCACAGAAATGACTTTAAACACACTTATTTTAGTTGAAAAAGTAATAACTCACATCCAACCGTCATTTAAAGTCAAAAGATTAAATGTTAAAATTTCATCAATATTGACCATTTTTTGAACGTTCGACTGGTCCGGGGTCATCGTTTTTCATCAGAAAATTGATTTTTTGGACTCTACCAAAAATGATTCAAAATGTCATTTGGATCGGGCCTCATGTTGAATAACCACTTTTTAAACCCTCACAGTGACCAAAATTGCCATTTTTACAGAGTTTTGCTTACTCAAAATCTTCAATTTTGACCAATTTCAGGCACAGAAATGACTTTAAACACACTTATTTTAGTTGAAAAAGCAATAACTCACATCCAACCGTCATTTAAAGTCAAAAGATTAAATGTTAAAATTTCATCAATATTGACCATTTTTTGAACGTTCGACTGGTCCGGGGTCATCGTTTTTCATCAGAAAATTGATTTTTTGGACTCTACCAAAAATGATTCAAAATGTCATTTGGATCGGGCCTCATGTTGAATAACCACTTTTTAAACCCTCACAGTGACCAAAATTGCCATTTTTACAGAGTTGTGCTTACTCAAAATCTTCAATTTTGACCAATTTCAGGCACAGAAATGACTTTAAACACACTTATTTTAGTTGAAAAAGTAATAACTCACATCCAACCGTCATTTAAAGTGAAAAGATTAAATATTAAAATTTCATCAATATTGACCATTTTTTCAACGTTTGACTGGTCCGGGGTCATCGTTTTTCATCAGAAAATGGATTTTTTGGACTCTACCAAAAATGATTCAAAATGTCATTTGGATCGGGCCTCATGTTGAATAACCACTTTTTAAACCCTCACAGTGACCAAAATTGCCATTTTTACAGAGTTTTGCTTACTCAAAATCTTCAATTTTGACCAATTTCAGGCACAGAAATGACTTTAAACACACTTATTTTAGTTGAAAAAGTAATAACTCACATCCAACCGTCATTTAAAGTCAAAAGATTAAATGTTAAAATTTCATCAATATTGACCAATTTTTGAACGTTCGACTGGTCCGGGGTCATCGTTTTTCATCAGAAAATTGATTTTTTGGACTCTACCAAAAATGATTCTAAATGTCATTTGGATCGGGCCTCATGTTGAATAACCACTTTTTAAACCCTCACAGTGACCAAAATTGCCATTTTTACAGAGTTGTGCTTACTCAAAATCTTCAATTTTGACCAATTTCAGGCACAGAAATGACTTTAAACACACTTATTTTAGTTGAAAAAGTAATAACTCACATCCAACCGTCATTTAAAGTCAAAAGATTAAATGTTAAAATTTCATCAATATTGATCATTTTTTCAACGTTCGACTGGTCCGGGGTCATCGTTTTTCATCAGAAAATTGATTTTTTGGACTCTACCAAAAATGATTCAAAATGTCATTTGGATCGGGCCTCATGTTGAATAACCACTTTTTAAACCCTCACAGTGACCAAAATTGCCATTTTTACAGAGTTTTGCTTACTCGAAATCTTCAATTTTGACCAATTTAAGGCACAGAAATGACTTTAAACACACTTATTTTAGTTGAAAAAGTAATAACTCACATCCAACCGTCATTTAAAGTCAAAAGATTAAATGTTAAAATTTCATCAATATTGACCATTTTTTCAACGTTCGACTGGTCCGTGGTCATCGTTTTTCATCAGAAAATTGATTTTTTGGACTCTACCAAAAATGATTCAAAATGTCATTTGGATCAGGCCTCATGTTGAATAACCACTTTTTAAACCCTCACAGTGACCAAAACTGCCATTTTTACAGAGTTTTGCTTACTCAAAATCTTCAATTTTGACCAATTTCAGGCACAGAAATGACTTTAAACACACTTATTTTAGTTGAAAAAGTAATAACTCACATCCAACCGTCATTTAAAGTCAAAAGATTAAATGTTAAAATTTCATCAATATTGACCATTTTTTCAACGTTCGACTGGTCCGGGGTCATCGTTTTTCATCAGAAAATGGATTTTTTGGACTCGACCAAAAATGATTCAAAATGTCATTTGGATCGGGCCTCATGTTGAATAACCACTTTTTAAACCCTCACAGTGACCAAAATTGCCATTTTTACAGAGTTTTGCTTACTCAAAATCTTCAATTTTGACCAATTTCAGGCACAGAAATGACTTTAAACACACTTATTTTAGTTGAAAAAGTAATAACTCACATCCAACCGTCATTTAAAGTCAAAAGATTAAATGTTAAAATTTCATCAATATTGACCATTTTTTGAACGTTCGACTGGTCCGGGGTCATCGTTTTTCATCAGAAAATTGATTTTTTGGACTCTACCAAAAATGATTCAAAATGTCATTTGGATCGGGCCTCATGTTGAATAACCACTTTTTAAACCCTCACAGTGACCAAAATTGCCATTTTTACAGAGTTTTGCTTACTCAAAATCTTCAATTTTGACCAATTTCAGGCACAGAAATGACTTTAAACACACTTATTTTAGTTGAAAAAGTAATAACTCACATCCAACCGTCATTTAAAGTCAAAAGATTAAATGTTAAAATGTTATCAATATTGACCAGTTTTTCAACGTTCGACTGGTCCGGGGTCATCCTTTTTCATCAGAAAATGGATTTTTTGGACTCTACCAAAAATGATTCAAAATGTCATTTGGATCGGGCCTCATGTTGAATAACCACTTTTTAAACCCTCACAGTGACCAAAAATGCCATTTTTACAGAGTTTTGCTTACTCAAAATCTTCAATTTTGATCAATTTCAGGCACAGAAATGACTTTAAACACACTTATTTTAGTTGAAAAAGTAATAACTCACATCCAACCGTCATTTAAAGTCAAAAGATTAAATGTTAAAATTTCATCAATATTGACCATTTTTTGAACGTTCGACTGGTCCGGGGTCATCGTTTTTCATCAGAAAATTGATTTTTTGGACTCTACCAAAAATGATTCAAAATGTCATTTGGATCGGGCCTCATGTTGAATAACCACTTTTTAAACCCTCACAGTGACCAAAATTGCCATTTTTAAAGAGTTTTGCTTACTCAAAATCTTCAATTTTGACCAATTTCAGGCACAGAAATGACTTTAAACACACTTATTTTAGTTGAAAAAGTAATAACTCACATCCAACTGTCATTTAAAGTGAAAAGATTAAATATTAAAATTTCATCAATATTGACCATTTTTTCAACGTTCGACTGGTCCGGGGTCATCGTTTTTCATCAGAAAATGGATTTTTTGGACTCTACCAAAAATGATTCAAAATGTCATTTGGATCGGGCCTCATGTTGAATAACCACTTTTTAAACCCTCACAGTGACCAAAATTGCCATTTTTACAGAGTTGTGCTTACTCAAAATCTTCAATTTTGACCAATTTCAGGCACAGAAATGACTTTAAACACACTTATTTTAGTTGAAAAAGTAATAACTCACATCCAACCGTCATTTAAAGTGAAAAGATTAAATATTAAAATTTCATCAATATTGACCATTTTTTCAACGTTCGACTGGTCCGGGGTCATGGTTTTTCATCAGAAAATTGATTTTTTGGACTCTACCAAAAATGATTCAAAATGTCATTTGGATCGGGCCTCATGTTGAATAACCACTTTTTAAACCCTCACAGTGACCAAAATTGCCATTTTTACAGAGTTTTGCTTACTCAAAATCTTCAATTTTGACCAATTTCAGGCACAGAAATGACTTTAAACACACTTATTTTAGTTGAAAAAGTAATAACTCACATCCAACCGTCATTTAAAGTCAAAAGATTAAATGTTAAAATTTCATCAATATTGACCATTTTTTCATTGTTCGACTGGTCCGGGGTCATCGTTTTTCATCAGAAAATTGATTTTTTGGACTCGACCAAAAATGATTCAAAATGTCATTTGGATCGGGCCTCATGTTGAATAACCACTTTTTAAACCCTCACAGTGACCAAAATTGCCATTTTTACAGAGTTTTGCTTACTCAAAAGCTTCAATTTTGACCAATTTCAGGCACAGAAATGACTTTAAACACACTTATTTTAGTTGAAAAAGTAATAACTCACATCCAACCGTCATTTAAAGTCAAAAGAATAAATGTTAAAATGTTATCAATATTGACCATTTTTTCAACGTTCGACTGGTCCGGGGTCATCGTTTTTCATCAGAAAATGGATTTTTTGGACTCTACCAAAAATGATTCAAAATGTCATTTGGATCGGGCCTCATGTTGAATAACCTCTTTTTAAACCCTCACAGTGACCAAAATTGCCATTTTTACAGAGTTTTGCTTACTCAAAATCTTCAATTTTGACCAATTTCAGGCACAGAAATGACTTTAAACACACTTATTTTAGTTGAAAAAGTAATAACTCACATCCAACCGTCATTTAAAGTTAAAAGATTAAATGTTAAAATTTCATCAATATTGACCATTTTTTGAACGTTCGACTGGTCCGGGGTCATCGTTTTTCATCAGAAAATTGATTTTTTGGACTCTACCAAAAATGATTCAAAATGTCATTTGGATCGGGCCTCATGTTGAATAACCACTTTTTAAACCCTCACAATGACCAAAATTGCCATTTTTTACAGAGTTTTGCTTACTCAAAATCTTCAATTTTGACCAATTTCAGGCACAGAAATGACTTTAAACACACTTATTTTAGTTGAAAAAGTAATAACTCACATCCAACCGTCATTTAAAGTCAAAAGATTAAATGTTAAAATTTCATCAATATTGACCATTTTTTCAACGTTCGACTGGTCCGGGGTCATCGTTTTTAATCAGAAAATGGATTTTTTGGACTCTACCAAAAATGATTCAAAATGTCATTTGGATCGGGCCTCATGTTGAATAACCACTTTTTAAACCCTCACATTGACCAAAATTGCCATTTTTACAGAGTTTTGCTTACTCAAAATCTTCAATTTTGACCAATTTCAGGCACAGAAATGACTTTAACCCTTTCGATGCTGATGACGAGCTCAGCTCGTCATCACCCACGGGTGTCGTGTGCTGATGATGAGCTGAGCTCGTCATAAATGCAGCAAAAGAGCAATTTGCAGCACAGCGCAAAAATCCCCGCAGCAGCCATGTGGTTAAACACACTTATTTTAGTTGAAAAAGTAATAACTCACATCCAACCGTCATTTAAAGTCAAAAGAATAAATGTTAAAATTTCATCAATATTGACCATTTTTTCAACGTTCGACTGGTCCGGGGTCATTGTTTTTCATCAGAAAATTGATTTTTTGGACTCTATCAAAAATGATTCAAAATGTCATTTGGATCGGGCCTCATGTTGAATAACCACTTTTTAAACCCTCACAGTGACCAAAATTGCCATTTTTACAGAGTTTTGCTTACTCAAAATCTTCAATTTTGACCAATTTCAGGCACAGAAATGACTTTAAACACACTTATTTTAGTTGAAAAAGTAATAACTCACATCCAACCGTCATTTAAAGTCAAAAGATTAAATGTTAAAATGTCATCAATATTGACCATTTTTTCAACGTTCGACTGGTCCGGGGTCATCGTTTTTCATCAGAAAATTGATTTTTTGGACTCTACCAAAAATGATTCAAAATGTCATTTGGATCAGGCCTCATGTTGAATAACCACTTTTTAAACCCTCACAGTGACCAAAACTGCCATTTTTACAGAGTTTTGCTTACTCAAAATCTTCAATTTTGACCAATTTCAGGCACAGAAATGACTTTAAACACACTTATTTTAGTTGAAAAAGTAATAACTCACATCCAACCGTCATTTAAAGTCAAAAGATTAAATGTTAAAATTTCATCAATATTGACCATTTTTTCAACGTTCGACTGGTCCGGGGTCATCGTTTTTCATCAGAAAATGGATTTTTTGGACTCGACCAAAAATGATTCAAAATGTCATTTGGATCGGGCCTCATGTTGAATAACCACTTTTTAAACCCTCACAGTGACCAAAATTGCCATTTTTACAGAGTTTTGCTTACTCAAAAGCTTCAATTTTGACCAATTTCAGGCACAGAAATGACTTTAAACACACTTATTTTAGTTGAAAAAGTAATAACTCACATCCAACCATCATTTAAAGTCAAAAGAATAAATGTTAAAATGTTATCAATATTGACCATTTTTTCAACGTTCGACTGGTCCGGGGTCATCGTTTTTCATCAGAAAATGGATTTTTTGGACTCTACCAAAATGATTCAAAATGTCATTTGGATCGGGCCTCATGTTGAATAACCTCTTTTTAAACCCTCACAGTGACCAAAATTGCCATTTTTACAGAGTTTTGCTTACTCAAAATCTTCAATTTTGACCAATTTCAGGCACAGAAATGACTTTAAACACACTTATTTTAGTTGAAAAAGTAATAACTCACATCCAACCGTCATTTAAAGTTAAAAGATTAAATGTTAAAATTTCATCAATATTGACCATTTTTTGAACGTTCGACTGGTCCGGGGTCATCGTTTTTCATCAGAAAATTGATTTTTTGGACTCTACCAAAAATGATTCAAAATGTCATTTGGATCGGGCCTCATGTTGAATAACCACTTTTTAAACCCTCACAGTGACCAAAATTGCCATTTTTTACAGAGTTTTGCTTACTCAAAATCTTCAATTTTGACCAATTTCAGGCACAGAAATGACTTTAAACACACTTATTTTAGTTGAAAAAGTAATAACTCACATCCAACCGTCATTTAAAGTCAAAAGATTAAATGTTAAAATTTCATCAATATTGACCATTTTTTCAACGTTCGACTGGTCCGGGGTCATTGTTTTTCATCAGAAAATTGATTTTTTGGACTCTATCAAAAATGATTCAAAATGTCATTTGGATCGGGCCTCATGTTGAATAACCACTTTTTAAACCCTCACAGTGACCAAAATTGCCATTTTTACAGAGTTTTGCTTACTCAAAATCTTCAATTTTGACCAATTTCAGGCACAGAAATGACTTTAAACACACTTATTTTAGTTGAAAAAGTAATAACTCACATCCAACTGTCATTTAAAGTCAAAAGATTAAATGTTAAAATGTCATCAATATTGACCATTTTTTCAACGTTCGACTGGTCCGGGGTCATCGTTTTTCATCAGAAAATTGATTTTTTGGACTCTACCAAAAATGATTCAAAATGTCATTTGGATCAGGCCTCATGTTGAATAACCACTTTTTAAACCCTCACAGTGACCAAAACTGCCATTTTTACAGAGTTTTGCTTACTCAAAATCTTCAATTTTGACCAATTTCAGGCACAGAAATGACTTTAAACACACTTATTTTAGTTGAAAAAGTAATAACTCACATCCAACCGTCATTTAAAGTCAAAAGATTAAATGTTAAAATTTCATCAATATTGACCATTTTTTCAACGTTCGACTGGTCCGGGGTCATCGTTTTTCATCAGAAAATGGATTTTTTGGACTCGACCAAAAATGATTCAAAATGTCATTTGGATCGGGCCTCATGTTGAATAACCACTTTTTAAACCCTCACAGTGACCAAAATTGCCATTTTTACAGAGTTTTGCTTACTCAAAAGCTTCAATTTTGACCAATTTCAGGCACAGAAATGACTTTAAACACACTTATTTTAGTTGAAAAAGTAATAACTCACATCCAACCATCATTTAAAGTCAAAAGAATAAATGTTAAAATGTTATCAATATTGACCATTTTTTCAACGTTCGACTGGTCCGGGGTCATCGTTTTTCATCAGAAAATGGATTTTTTGGACTCTACCAAAATGATTCAAAATGTCATTTGGATCGGGCCTCATGTTGAATAACCTCTTTTTAAACCCTCACAGTGACCAAAATTGCCATTTTTACAGAGTTTTGCTTACTCAAAATCTTCAATTTTGACCAATTTCAGGCACAGAAATGACTTTAAACACACTTATTTTAGTTGAAAAAGTAATAACTCACATCCAACCGTCATTTAAAGTTAAAAGATTAAATGTTAAAATTTCATCAATATTGACCATTTTTTGAACGTTCGACTGGTCCGGGGTCATCGTTTTTCATCAGAAAATTGATTTTTTGGACTCTACCAAAAATGATTCAAAATGTCATTTGGATCGGGCCTCATGTTGAATAACCACTTTTTAAACCCTCACAGTGACCAAAATTGCCATTTTTTACAGAGTTTTGCTTACTCAAAATCTTCAATTTTGACCAATTTCAGGCACAGAAATGACTTTAAACACACTTATTTTAGTTGAAAAAGTAATAACTCACATCCAACCGTCATTTAAAGTCAAAAGATTAAATGTTAAAATTTCATCAATATTGACCATTTTTTCAACGTTCGACTGGTCCGGGGTCATCGTTTTTCATCAGAAAATGGATTTTTTGGACTCTACCAAAAATGATTCAAAATGTCATTTGGATCGGGCCTCATGTTGAATAACCACTTTTTAAACCCTCACAGTGACCAAAAATGCCATTTTTACAGAGTTTTGCTTACTCAAAATCTTCAATTTTGATTAATTTCAGGCACAGAAATGACTTTAAACACATTTATTTTAGTTGAAAAAGTAATAACTCACATCCAACCGTCATTTAAAGTCAAAAGATTAAATGTTAAAATTTCATCAATATTGACCATTTTTTGAACGTTCGACTGGTCCGGGGTCATCGTTTTTCATCAGAAAATTGATTTTTTGGACTCTACCAAAAATGATTCAAAATGTCATTTGGATCGGGCCTCATGTTGAATAACCACTTTTTAAACCCTCACAGTGACCAAAATTGCCATTTTTACAGAGTTTTGCTTACTCAAAATCTTCAATTTTGACCAATTTCAGGCACAGAAATGACTTTAAACACACTTATTTTAGTTGAAAAAGCAATAACTCACATCCAACCGTCATTTAAAGTCAAAAGATTAAATGTTAAAATTTCATCAATATTGACCATTTTTTCAACGTTCGTCTGGTCCGGGGTCATCGTTTTTCATCAGAAAATGGATTTTTTGGACTCTACCAAAAATGATTCAAAATGTCATTTGGATCGGGCCTCATGTTGAATAACCACTTTTTAAACCCTCACAGTGACCAAAATTGCCATTTTTACAGAGTTTTGCTTACTCAAAATCTTCAATTTTGACCAATTTCAGGCACAGAAATGACTTTAAACACACTTATTTTAGTTGAAAAAGTAATAACTCACATCCAACCGTCATTTAAAGTCAAAAGATTAAATGTTAAAATTTCATCAATATTGACCATTTTTTGAACGTTCGACTGGTCCGGGGTCATCGTTTTTCATCAGAAAATTGATTTTTTGGACTCTACCAAAAATGATTCAAAATGTCATTTGGATCGGGCCTCATGTTGAATAACCACTTTTTAAACCCTCAGAGTGACCAAAATTGCCATTTTTACAGAGTTGTGCTTACTCAAAATCTTCAATTTTGACCAATTTCAGGCACAGAAATGACTTTAAACACACTTATTTTAGTTGAAAAAGTAATAACTCACATCCAACCGTCATTTAAAGTGAAAAGATTAAATATTAAAATTTCATCAATATTGACCATTTTTTCAACGTTCGACTGGTCCGGGGTCATCGTTTTTCATCAGAAAATTGATTTTTTGGACTCTACCAAAAATGATTCAAAATGTCATTTGGATCAGGCCTCATGTTGAATAACCACTTTTTAAACCCTCACAGTGACCAAAACTGCCATTTTTACAGAGTTTTGCTTACTCAAAATCTTCAATTTTGACCAATTTCAGGCACAGAAATGACTTTAAACAAACTTATTTTAGTTGAAAACGTAATAACTCACATCCAACCGTCATTTAAAGTCAAAAGATTAAATGTTAAAATTTCATCAATATTGACCATTTTTTCAACGTTTGACTGGTCCGGGGTCATCGTTTTTCATCAGAAAATTGATTTTTTGGACTCGACCAAAAATGATTCAAAATGTCATTTGGATCGGGCCTCATGTTGAATAACCACTTTTTAAACCCTCACAGTGACCAAAATTGCCATTTTTACAGAGTTTTGCTTACTCAAAAGCTGCAATTTTGACCAATTTCAGGCACAGAAATGACTTTAAACACACTTATTTTAGTTGAAAAAGTAATAACTCACATCCAACCGTCATTTAAAGTCAAAAGATTAAATGTTAAAATGTTATCAATATTGACCATTTTTTCAACGTTCGACTGGTCCGGGGTCATCGTTTTTCATCAGAAAATTGATTTTTTGGACTCTACCAAAAATGATTCAAAATGTCATTTGGATCGGGCCTCATGTTGAATAACCACTTTTTAAACCCTCACAGTGACCAAAATTGCCATTTTTACAGAGTTTTGCTTACTCAAAATCTTCAATTTTGACCAATTTCAGGCACAGAAATGACTTTAAACACACTTATTTTAGTTGAAAAAGTAATAACTCACATCCAACCGTCATTTAAAGTCAAAAGATTAAATGTTAAAATTTCATCAATATTGACCATTTTTTGAACGTTCGACTGGTCCGGGGTCATCGTTTTTCATCAGAAAATTGATTTTTTGGACTCTACCAAAAATGATTCAAAATGTCATTTGGATCGGGCCTCATGTTGAATAACCACTTTTTAAACCCTCACAGTGACCAAAATTGCCATTTTTACAGAGTTTTGCTTACTCAAAATCTTCAATTTTGACCAATTTCAGGCACAGAAATGACTTTAAACACACTTATTTTAGTTGAAAAAGTAATAACTCACATCCAACCGTCATTTAAAGTCAAAAGATTAAATGTTAAAATGTTATCAATATTGACCATTTTTTCAACGTTCGACTGGTCCGGGGTCATCGTTTTTCATCAGAAAATGGATTTTTTGGACTCTACCAAAAATGATTCAAAATGTCATTTGGATCGGGCCTCATGTTGAATAACCACTTTTTAAACCCTCACAGTGACCAAAATTGCCATTTTTACAGAGTTTTGCTTACTCAAAATCTTCAATTTTGACCAATTTCAGGCACAGAAATGACTTTAAACACACTTATTTTAGTTGAAAAAGCAATAACTCACATCCAACCGTCATTTAAAGTCAAAAGATTAAATGTTAAAATTTCATCAATATTGACCATTTTTTCAACGTTCGTCTGGTCCGGGGTCATCGTTTTTCATCAGAAAATGGATTTTTTGGACTCTACCAAAAATGATTCAAAATGTCATTTGGATCGGGCCTCATGTTGAATAACCACTTTTTAAACCCTCACAGTGACCAAAATTGCCATTTTTACAGAGTTTTGCTTACTCAAAATCTTCAATTTTGACCAATTTCAGGCACAGAAATGACTTTAAACACACTTATTTTAGTTGAAAAAGTAATAACTCACATCCAACCGTCATTTAAAGTCAAAAGATTAAATGTTAAAATTTCATCAATATTGACCATTTTTTGAACGTTCGACTGGTCCGGGGTCATCGTTTTTCATCAGAAAATGGATTTTTTGGACTCTACCAAAAATGATTCAAAATGTCATTTGGATCGGGCCTCATGTTGAATAACCACTTTTTAAACCCTCACAGTGACCACAATTGCCATTTTTACAGAGTTGTGCTTACTCAAAATCTTCAATTTTGACAAATTTCAGGCACAGAAATGACTTTAAACACACTTATTTTAGTTGAAAAAGTAATAACTCACATCCAACCGTCATTTAAAGTGAAAAGATTAAATATTAAAATTTCATCAATATTGACCATTTTTTCAACGTTCGACTGGTCCGGGGTCATCGTTTTTCATCAGAAAATGGATTTTTTGGACTCTACCAAAAATGATTCAAAATGTCATTTGGATCGGGCCTCATGTTGAATAACCACTTTTTAAACCCTCACAGTGACCAAAATTGCCATTTTTACAGAGTTTTGCTTACTCAAAATCTTCAATTTTGACCAATTTCAGGCACAGAAATGACTTTAAACACACTTATTTTAGTTGAAAAAGTAATAACTCACATCCAACCGTCATTTAAAGTCAAAAGATTAAATGTTAAAATTTCATCAATATTGACCATTTTTTGAACGTTCGACTGGTCCGGGGTCATCGTTTTTCATCAGAAAATGGATTTTTTGGACTCTACCAAAAATGATTCTAAATGTCATTTGGATCGGGCCTCATGTTGAATAACCACTTTTTAAACCCTCACAGTGACCAAAATTGCCATTTTTACAGAGTTTTGCTTACTCGAAATCTTCAATTTTGACCAATTTAAGGCACAGAAATGACTTTAAACACACTTATTTTAGTTGAAAAAGTAATAACTCACATCCAACCGTCATTTAAAGTCAAAAGATTAAATGTTAAAATTTCATCAATATTGACCATTTTTTCAACGTTCGACTGGTCCGGGGTCATCGTTTTTCATCAGAAAATTGATTTTTTGGACTCTACCAAAAATGATTCAAAATGTCATTTGGATCAGGCCTCATGTTGAATAACCACTTTTTAAACCCTCACAGTGACCAAAACTGCCATTTTTACAGAGTTTTGCTTACTCAAAATCTTCAATTTTGACCAATTTCAGGCACAGAAATGACTTTAAACACACTTATTTTAGTTGAAAAAGTAATAACTCACATCCAACCGTCATTTAAAGTCAAAAGATTAAATGTTAAAATTTCATCAATATTGACCATTTTTTCAACGTTCGACTGGTCCGGGGTCATCGTTTTTCATCAGAAAATGGATTTTTTGGACTCGACCAAAAATGATTCAATATGGCTGAGATACCCGCCACCCCCTCTCAACACAATCCCCAAAGAAGGGAAACCGAAAACAGTTCTTGAAGTTTTTGGAAGTGGGAGGGAGTGACCCTCCCGGCCGTATTTATTAAAACAAAAAATTAAAACATTTAAACATTTAATGTACAATTTCATACCACATTGCGATGTTTGGCTAACCTTAACAGATTCTCTAATACAGAGGTTCTCCTAGCCGAACTAACATCCTACAAAACATTTACTTGAAATATTGAAATTGTACATCCTAACGTTTAAGGGCCAACGGCAAGGTCGTAACCGGTGTCAAGATCCCTAACCAGACATACCCCCCCCACTTGGAGGGGCGACAGCACTGAGGCGTACTCAAGTGCAACTACTACCAATTTCCCTTGACTTGACGGGGGCACTTATCAACTCGACGCCAGTTAAAGGTCGTTCGAAGACTCGTGTGAGGTATCTAGAAGGTATCGTAGACCTCCCCCCAACCCCACACAACTTACCGCATCTGCCGTCGCAGATGTCACTGGCCCCGGGAAATTCCCCAGGAGGGGGCTGTAACCCCTCCTACACAGGAAGGGGCCTTGACCGCCTTTCCTCTTCTTTCGGCGACCCATCCTTAGAAGGGACCGCCTCCCCGTTGAGGGGCCAAAGGCCACCTCCCCCGAGCGCTCCCATCCGTGTTGGGTGACGCCCACTCATAGGGATCTTCCAATTAGTGCTCACCGATCATGACCTTACCGCCCGACCAAAAATAAATACGACAAATGATAACTAAACGAAACTACATTGGCCACTATGACCGAAAAAACCTGTTTATAAATGGACCTTACCACCGAATTTCTTTAATCACAAACTTGTAAAATTAGACCAATCTTTATTACACATTCAATATCAACACAACACTACAATAACCTGAAAACGAAATAGAATCATTGATCAAATTTATTAAAACAACTAGCTGTCCTCAGGGGCTGGTGGGTGGGTCAAAATTGGCTCTTCGTTCCGTCTCAAGCTCACGTGCAGCGAGGGGGTGCAGCTTCAGAGCACAGGAACAAGAGGATGTCTTCTGGTCTTGCGTCCCTTTTTATCCATCTTCAGGGCGGGCGTAAACCCGCCCCTGCCTGCCCCGAGGGCGTGGCCAGCCGCGTCAGTGTCTAGGCCAGCCCACTCTAGGGCGGGAAAAAGCGCGCCCCGGCTACGCCGCTTCGGGCATACCAGCCGAGACGCGCCTCCCGCCCAAAATGGCTTCCCGGGGGGATCGAGGCACTCTGCCATACGTTCGGGGGGACCGAGTGGTCGCCCCTTTCCATATGGCTGAGATACCCGCCACCCCCTCTCAACACAATCCCCAAAGAAGGGAAACCGAAAACAGTTCTTGAAGTTTTTGGAAGTGGGAGGGAGTGACCCTCCCGGCCGTATTTATTAAAACAAAAAATTAAAACATTTAAACATTTAATGTACAATTTCATACCACATTGCGATGTTTGGCTAACCTTAACAGATTCTCTAATACAGAGGTTCTCCTAGCCGAACTAACATCCTACAAAATATTTACTTGAAATATTGAAATTGTACATCCTAACGTTTAAGGGCCAACGGCAAGGTCGTAACCGGTGTCAAGATCCCTAACCAGACATACCCCCCCCACTTGGAGGGGCGACAGCACTGAGGCGTACTCAAGTGCAACTACTACCAATTTCCCTTGACTTGACGGGGGCACTTATCAACTCGACGCCAGTTAAAGGTCGTTCGAAGACTCGTGTGAGGTATCTAGAAGGTATCGTAGACCTCCCCCCAACCCCACACAACTTACCGCATCTGCCGTCGCAGATGTCACTGGCCCCGGGAAATTCCCCAGGAGGGGGCTGTAACCCCTCCTACACAGGAAGGGGCCTTGACCGCCTTTCCTCTTCTTTCGGCGACCCATCCTTAGAAGGGACCGCCTCCCCGTTGAGGGGCCAAAGGCCACCTCCCCCGAGCGCTCCCATCCGTGTTGGGTGACGCCCACTCATAGGGATCTTCCAATTAGTGCTCACCGATCATGACCTTACCGCCACAGGCCGGATAGTTGACCGGCTATCCGGACCCCCCACACAACTCCTACCTAAAGGTCATGTTTCAACGATTTTAACCATGCTAAGAAGTCTCCTAAGAGTAACTCATTCCCCCCCCGAGACAAATGCACACCATCCCCCAAATACATACTGTCATCATTAATACAACTATGAGAAATAGAATGCAATGTCCTGGAACGGAACAACCTACTCACTTTATTGTTAAGCTTCCTAACAGACTGGTTCAAAGCAGGAATAGAGATAGCCCCCCGCCACACTTTTCGTGGAATCAAATGGGACCATGCAATCGTGCACCCCGGAACTCTCCTCGCCAACCAACTTACAGTGGAAAGCATTGCCTCCAGGAGTAGTCGTCTACCGATGGTGACCAAATCATTGCCCCCAACATGCACTATAACTATAGACGGCGGTGACCTTGTCCGCCCTAACAAACCCTCGAAAAATGTTTGAAACTGGTCAATACAGAGACCGCCCCTTCCGTAGAAGGACATCCTGTACCCGTATTCCCCAGCTACGTGAATCATGTCACCTGCTTCGAATACGTCTGCGGCACGCCTCACGTATGAGTGGCCCACGACCCACACCTCCTTTTTCACAGCCGGTGATGTCTGACCGCTGGCCCGGTGTAGGGTCGACTGCATAGTCCGCCCCGCCTCGTAAGCTTGCGTAACTGAAAACCAAACAAAAACAAGAAGCGTGAGTACATAATTACAGCTTCACAACATGTGCAACCGCACGTATCTTTTATAACAATTGGAGGACCAACGCCCCACTCGTTTCACTTGCTCAACATTAAGACCCCTGGCTGTAGCTTCCGTAGCAGCCCCTATCCGAAAGGAATGGGTCCCAAATTCGCCCGGGTTCAAGCCCGCAGCGGCAATTGACATCGCAAGCACCCGCTGAAACTGAAATTTCGTCAGTGGGGTGGCGTCAGCGTGTCTTAACAAAGTCCCCCCCCATGATGCCACCCTTCGTGCTAGGTAATCCTCTAAACACTTTACCGGACATATGGAGGACCCAGGAATCCTGCGTATGATGACGCAGTCACCCATCCCATCTTGATCAGTCTTGGATTTTACAAAGGAGACAGTCATTGATTCTCCCCTGATCTGAACGTGTTCCTGGCACAATCCCCCTGCCACATCCAGTTTGTTCCTTGCAACTAGTTCGCTTACCCGCATTGCTCCGTGAAATGCTAGCGTAAAAGCGGCTCGGAACAGCACCGCCTCAAACTGAGATGAACATGTGGCCGGGAGTGTGGCCAACAACTGGGACAATCTATCCAAACCTATCGGGCGCCTTTCATCTACTCTGCGACCCTCAAGGCGTTGCCACCCACGCAGCGCTTTCTGTACAACGAAAGACGCTGTTGGGTCCTGGATAGCGTGTGCTCTGGCAACAAAGGAAATGGCCGCACGATGCCTCTGGGCCGTAGCCACCGATCTCCCAGCCCTACGTAAGGACATCAGGAAATTCACTACCCATTCCTCGTAACCCCAAAGTCGCTCTCTATCACTCCCCAAAAAGGCTAAATAGGCCCGAAACGCCCCTTCGTATGCCTTCCTCGTCCTTGGTGCTAGACTCTCTCCCACGAGGTGACGAAGTTCAGGGCACCGAGAGACCAGAGAGCTTCGGGAAAGGGTGCCGGCTCTGGGTCCGCTGAGGGGAGGAAACCCGAAAAAGCCTGCATTTGAAAACGAGACAGTGCGTCAGCCGCCTGATTCATCACCCCCGGAACATGCTTTGCTCTGAATAGCACGTTCAATTGCATACATAGTAAAACAATTTCCTTAAGCAGTCTTAAAATCAGTTTACAACGTGCTGCCTGACTATTGATGCACTCGACCACGGTCATATTGTCAGACCAAAATATGACAGAGTGATCCTTGAACCCATCGGGCCATGTTCTCAAGGCCACCAAGATGGGAAACAGTTCCAGGAAAGCAATATTACTCGTCAGACCATTCTCATGCCACCATGTCGGCCATCTTTGTGCCGACCATTTCGTGCCGAAGATGGCGCCAAAACCTATGCTTCCTGCTGAATCTGTCCATAGCCCCAGCTCTTCAGAAGACACGGCTGGTTCATTCCAGACGATTCTACCATTGAAGTCCGCCAGAAATGCTAACCAAATACGCATGTCCTGGCGGATCTCGGCCGATAGTCTCGTGCGGTGATGGCACTCTTTAAGGCCGACCATCGCTTGGGCAATTGAACGGGAAAAGGGGCGGGCCATTGGTATTACCCTCAGGGCAAAATTCAACTGTCCCACCAACTGCTGTAATTGTTGCAGCGTAACTTTTGATGCATTTATACACATTTGCAGCGCAGCCCTGAACTTCAACACTTTCTCAGCTGGCAAACGGAAACACCCTTCAATGGAGTCCAACTCGATCCCCAGAAACTCGAGGCAAGTCGTAAGACCCACTGTTTTACCCGGCGCCAATGGCACACCAAACTGTTTCATTAACACACAAAATTCGGCCAAGGCCCGGCCACATTCAAGATCCCCGGCCGCCCCAAGAAACAGAAAATCATCAAGGTAGTGCATTACATCTTGGAAACCTGTTTTCTTTGTGAAGACCCATTGTAGAAAACTACTGAATTTCTCGAAATAAGCACAGGATATAGAGCACCCCATTGGCATACACCTATCCATGTAATAACAACCCTGAAACCTGAATCCCAGGAGACGCTGGTCGTCTGGGTGTACCGGGAGCAATCGGAACGCTGACTCGATATCTGACTTCGCCATCAGCGCCCCGGGCCCCAGGCGATTCAAAATGGCTACGGCCTCATCGAAGGATGCGTACCGCACCGAACACACTTCTGGATCGATTGCATCATTTACGGAAAGACCTCGCGGAGCTGATAAATTGTGAATCAGTCGGAACTCACCGGGGTCTTTCTTGGGGACTACCCCTAAGGGAGAACAAACAAAATTCTGGACCGGGGGTACACTAAACGGGCCGGCGACCCGACCTCGAGTCACCTCTTTTCGGATCTTATCCGGTACCACGGTCGTATGCTGCAGGACGGAAAGTTGATTTTTACCCTTTTCCACACCCTGAAAGTCCCCTACCGGGATGCGGAAACCATACGAAAAACCGTTCCGCAGCACCCCAGCAGAAGTATGATCCGGGTATTCACTGAGCCAGGGAATCATCGCCAGGGTATCAATCGGGGTAGGTAAAGGCGCCCCTCGGACTATATTAGACCTGTTTGGCACCTCCTCTCCCCCCATTATCACCCGTTCTGGCTCTGCACGAGGACTCAGGATGGGACGACCCACAACCACTACATTCATGTTTGAATTTACACGATCCCTGGGGCCTAGTACATTTACCCCTGTTGAAATTAAAGCAGAAACCCCTTTTTCCGGTACTGCCGGCAGGTTTCGAGTACTCGTCGGTACCCGTACCTGATCGAAAGGGCGTCCCCGCATATTGCCGGGAGGATTCGCCAACATTACTTCCCACCAACGGCATTTTTAACATCCCTGACTCCTTCATTTTATCCCAAGTCAAGGCATCATAACAATCCCAGGTTACACTTTTATTATGCTCCTTTTCCTTTCTGAACAGATTATCGTAACAGAACCAATGATTACCCTGGTGCGATGTCGAGTACCCCATGATTCGTGATTGATAGATTGGGAACTCGGAAAGCAACTCAGGTCTACGTTCCCCCAGGATTGATGTAAAGATTCCCCAAGCATTGCCCCAATTGCCGATATTCTCATTCACTTTAAAGGCGGCCATTTTTGCGCGCCAAACACTCGGATGCATGAGATCCTTCTGACTCTTTACATGCTCTACCTCATAATGATCAACAAGCAGTGAGAAAATGTTCACATACTCCCCCGCCCAAATCTTTTCCTTAATTGCCAAAGGAACATGTTGCCCCAACTTTCCTCTCCGAGAGGGTGTTGACTCATCCCTCGCGATCGGCAATGGCCGCTTACCTGCACCTGACGCTGCCTCTGTGGTCGCAATCGTCCCTGGTGTCTTGTCCCCTACTGCAGCCGGCACGGGCACCTTGGCTGCTCCCCGTTTCTCACGCAATTGCTTCATCAGCGCCTGCGCATCAACAGCCGTGGCGCCCTCGTTACCTTTACCCAACCACGCTGCCAATTGTGCTGCCAGCTCGGGCGGCATATCATCCTCGGACACGGGGGTGACCACAACGGGAATTGGATTCCCCTCCTCCGGCACGGGAGTTGGAGCCTCGAGCGGGGCACTGGGACCCGGGATGTCTTCACCCGCTGCCCCCCTCCTGGGCCTCTTGTTTTTCCCTCCCGGGGCTGCTCCCGCCAAAGGGCGTTTTGGACCCCCTTCCTCATTCTTGTCCACCCGCTTCTTTAGCTCGGACATCTCCTTCATAAGAACACGCAGCATCTGGTCAGTAGTCATGCGCTTTCCCACCTTCTTCGGCATTCTCCAACCAAGTAACTGTAAAACAAACAAGAACGATTAAAACGCTCAAAATTGGCTCTTCGTTCCGTCTCGAGCTCACGTGCAGCGAGGGGGTGCAGCTTCAGAGCACAGGAACAAGAGGATGTCTTCTGGTCTTGCGTCCCTTTTTATCCATCTTCAGGGCGGGCGTAAACCCGCCCCTGCCTGCCCCGAGGGCGTGGCCAGCCGCGTCAGTGTCTAGGCCAGCCCACTCTAGGGCGGGAAAAAGCGCGCCCCGGCTACGCCGCTTCGGGCATACCAGCCGAGACGCGCCTCCCGCCCAAAATGGCTTCCCGGGGGGATCGAGGCGGTGGAAAACGAAAGTATAGGATGTGAGCCATTGAGGATTGTGGGGACTCTGCGGGAGCATAGCGGAGGCCTGTGGACACAGGCTGGGAGCAGACTATAACCAGTGGAAGTGAAGAACTCAGCTGGGCACAGAGGAAGTGCAGCGAGCACGATTCCGCTGGTGCCACGTTGTGCAGATTGCACCCTATCCGCACGCGTTGGTGCAGCAGCGACAAAGCCCTGAGACTGTGGAAACCGGGAGCCAGTGATGTGAATGGCTTGAGACTCACCCGGTTGGTCCATAGCGCAACACCAAGAATTGGGCTGGTAGCAGAGTTGCGACATTGATACCTAGCCAACTAATGGCGCTTTATAGGGGCCTAAGCAGAATGCAGTGGAGTGACGACGCAACAAGCCATATAGAAGTGATGGGACACTGTGACTCCATACACGCCACTATTGGGTCCTGAATACTTGCTGATAATTACTATGAGGTGGACGTGCGATCTGACGACAGCTGATACTGGAACCTGGAGGCCTCAGTGATTGGAGATGAAGTTGTGCAGCACACTGCATCCACGCTTTGCACCTAAATGGTCTGAATAAGTTGAACACCGCTGCAGGATATTGTATCATCCAGTGCAGTTGCAGCTGGGAATTGATAGGTTTTTATATAGGAAACGACGGTTCCAGTGGAGTGATATATTCAATTTATATGGTAACATTAGAGCATAATAGCAATAAAAACGAGGGTTAAATGGGATGTCAAAGAGAGAAAAGGAGGCTCACAGAGAAGAATTCTGATAATGCATTTGTATTTATATAGATAAATAAATCAAAGTATATACATTTACACAAATCTGTCAATGCAAAAAGTGTCCCCAGTGTATATATAAAGAGAACCAAACGAACATTTGGGTGTTTATTGGTGACTGTATTTACAAGGTTTCTGTGCAATTCTTTTTTTCAAGCAAAGCGATCATTCTGAATATGTACAAGATAGATGTACAGACACTTTACACAATCATAAATTTGTAAGGTTCGTTATCCTTTTTATCGTCGACGGCGACGACGTTTCGACCCTGTGGTACAGTTGACTTGTCAATGAATGTGGTCAAGGGTGGGTCGCTGTACACCATTTCCTGGTGGGCAGATTCACTCGGACTGCCGCTGTGCCATCATAGCAAATACTTGAGGCATTATCCTCTACAATGATCGCTCCATTTTGGGCAAAATCAAGCCTTCTGGATTCATTCCCATCTTGAGACAGCATCGCGCTTCATCTGTTCTGCGACCCACCCTTGACCACATTCATTAATAGGTCAACTGTACCACTGAACCCGGCCGGGTGGGGCAGCAAATTTTACAGCAATATAGGGTTGCATGGGGTACCAGACAGGGCTGCCCCCTATCACCCCTGCTGTTCATTTTAGCTTTAGAACCTCTCTTGCATAAATTCTGCTCTATAGCAGGTCATAAGGGGATTGTGATGGGACCCACACCCTCCATGTTTGCTACGTTTTAAACACTTTCCGGGGTCTCAATCAATGAGAACAAATCCTATGTTTATTTTTTTAATGATGCGACACGCACTGGGACACTGAACTTTGGGAACTGGTCATTCCATATAGCACCTATCACTTTCAAATATCTAGGAATAAATATATATAGGGACACAATGGATCTTCTAGATGGCAACTTTCATCGCACTATCACTTTCCTCAGGTCCCAAATAAAGTTTTGTCTCCTTCCCTATATCGGTGGCAGGCAAGGTGGCAATTGCCAAAATGGTGGTGCTACCTAGATTATTGTATTTTTTCACTAATTTACCCATTATGGTGCCGGTACAGATATTCAAATTACTGCCCTCCATACTGATTAGGTTAATATGGGGCAAAGGCCGGAGGCATATAGGGATTGCAAAACTACAATTAGATGCTAAACAGTGTGGGTTAGGGTTCCCTGACCTGAAAGCTTACTGCTACGCCAGTCAGTTACAGTTGCTAGCGCATTGGTTGGGGGGGCAAAATCTGCAGGAGATAAACTTATCCTAACTGGCTTGGCAAAGGGGTGAGGTACATACACTACTATTGCCCAACAGCAAGATCTCCCCAACGGCGCCTCATTTACTAAGAATTGCATTCTTGTATTGGAGGAATGCCATATGGTACACCAAATCAATGACTCCATACACCCCTACTATCCCTCTTCTGGGGATCCTCACACAACTAGGCAGGGTTACCAATAGGAGATTGTTAGCATGGGAAGATGAGAGAGTGACCACCGTGTGTGCATTCTTCAAATACGGTACCCTAATGCCTCACAATGTATTATTTCGAGACCACGGAGTGCCCAACACGCTGTTTCTTCTAAACACCAGTATCTATTGCTACATACGTACCACATGGGCCCCAGGGGGGGTACAACCGGCAACTACTCACAATGTAACATTTGATGGGAAATGGGTGACACTTAACCAAATGGCTGTACAAAGGAATCTGCACAATAGCAGCTGTACCACTCCAACCCCTTCGTAACAAATGGGATATGGATGTAGGCCGAGCACTCAGTGTCAAAGAATGGAGCGTTAAAATAGAATAACCGAGAAATGTATTGAGAAACCCGAAATTCAAGTTTATTCAACTCATGCTCTTACATAGAGCCTACCTGACTGAGTGTTTTGTTCCAAAACGCATTGGATGTATGCCCACGCTGTCAATCGCCGGCAGTTTGTCTCTTACATATGCTGTGGAGTTGCCCACGTTTGCGACACTATTGGGTATCAGTTTGTGAGATATTAACAGATATAGCTCCTGTGCAAAATTACGACCGGATGGAATATTGTTTGTTAGGACTAGGTCCAAAAGGGAAGAAAGGTAGCCCAGTCACCGAATTCAGTAATCTTGCAGTTATATTTTTGAAACTTAACATTCCCATGAAATGGAAAACTGCCAGGTCACCATCACTGAAGGAATGGCATGCTGAGATGGTGAGATGGGGAAGGGCGGAAAGTGCAGAACTAAAAAGGGAGGAATAACAGGGGCTGGGCAAGAAACCCATCTCTATGTAATGGAATATGTTATTGGTAGAATTTATACCTATAGAAAGTCCTCTAAAGTAACCATGAACCTCCCGCTCCACAAGGGGTTGCAGTCACCTTTTATTTTGCCTTTTCAGGTGTAACTCTCTTTGGGGTCTATGTTAAAGGTTCCATAATTGGAAGATCCATTAATGAAATAACCAAGTCACTTTTTACCAATTCGGTAACTTCCTGATGTAGGTGGGACTCTTCGAGTCCCAATGGCCTTACAGATTTGGTATTTTACCACCCAATCCAATTGGGTGGTAAAATACCGAATCCAGGTGTGCATGCACATGTGTGCATGCACACCTATGCCATGTGACAGACTGACATGCCCTTAGGGCATGTCTGTGTGCCACATGGCACACATGCCAGTATTTGGGGTGCTAGAATCTGTATTTACCGAATTCGGTAATGCCCATTGATTCCTATAGGCTTTAATGCCCCTAGGAATCAATGGGCATTACCGAATCGGTATTTACCGATTCGGTAAATACTGATTGTTACAGAATCGGTAATTCAATTACCGATTTCACCTACATCTCCCCCCTTCTATTTTACCGATTCATAAATACCGAATAGGTAAAATTCGGTATTTATGAATCGGTAAAATATACTTACCTACATCTGGCCCTTTGAGAGATGGGCACAGGGTGTAGAAAAACGAAATTCAGCTAAACAACACAAGAGATGGCCCAACTCGTTCCAGGGAACAGGGCTCTTAAGACCAATAAGCAAGGAAAAAGATCGCTGGAGGTAAAGTCAAATATACTTCCAAATCTAGTCTCATACTCTCAAACAACTCCAAAAACTCACCAATTCTACGGCATACAAATTGAACCTCAAACTGAAATGTAGTGCTTGCACACTATTTATTTATATTTATTTATAAAAAACAGCAAAAGATTTACCTCACATCATGTATCTGTTAAAAATCTCAAATAATCAATAAACATACACAAAAAAATAAATTAAAAATCACAATTTATGCAATACAATGTTTTCTATAAACATATTCAAACACAAGAAACAAAGACCCAACAACATATACAGTTACTATAATCTGTTCAAAATCCATATGATCCAAATATAGTACATTATACGTAGGGAGCCTTTGATTAAAAGTTTTTTTTCTTATCTAAATGTCCCTTGTTTTTTTAGATTCTTGGCATCGACGCGTTTCGGTGGTATGGCAGCTTTTAAAAGGAAACCACCTTTTTCAGGACAAGAACTGTTAAAGGGTCACTTCTCTCCACGTTATAGCTATTATATCTCTACAAAAGGAAACAGATATCAACCAGGATGTCAGCAATACATGTGATCCTAAAATAATGAAAATCATTCATTGTTTTGAACTATGTACTCTAGCCCGGCAGATGTTACTACCCCGTGTCTCCCAGAGATACATTCCTCCTACTATTGGAGTTCATGTTGCTCAGCACTACATTTCAAATTAGAGTAGGGTCTAAGGGTACCATTCCCTTTCCTTTCATACCCCCCCTTAATGCATCCCATTTAAAAGAAACTTATACAGCCACATACTTCATTCATACTCATATGCTGCTATTTGCTCTAATGGTTAGACTGACCACAATTACTGTAGGGTTGTACTTCTTGATCAGATTGCTTGTTGTCCTATCCTAGATCCTTCCTGTCACCGCATCTGAGCCAAGGGATAAGATTTTGATGTAAGCAACTTACTTAATGGTTCTTATTGACATTCTTATTGTCCGCACCAATTGCTGCCACTCATTACCTCAGGAATTGTTGCATGTGGCGTGTGTCTTTCCTTTTTCTATCTCACCCGTGTTTAGCCTCGTCTTTCCTTTTTTTCAAAGGCGCCCAATGCTTTTTATGTTGCACACTTTAAAATGATTGTAGCTACTACAAATAGAGAGGAAAACAGCACATTATAATATGATTGTTCACTTTGTCTCTATATATATTTAGTTGGTGAGAGATTCAGCCCCATTGTCAAGGAAATTGCTTACCTTTATTAAAAATGCTTTTTTGTATGATTAAAAGCGATGAGGGAGTCTTATTCTCCCCACATAATGCCCATATCCCTGTAGACTTCTGATGTGTCTATCTGGTTATTTAAATCGTCACGCAATCTGTAAATCATGAGAAGGGAGATTTGTTTGTTTCTCTTTTTTACTCCTCTAGAGTGTTCTTATCTTATTCCTATATTGTTAGTATCCTCTTCTACATCCTTAGCGCACAGTTCTATGTATCTACTCTTTCTCCCTAGCTGTTGTCGGGATTATTACTTACACTTGGCACATCTGTTAGAGCAGTCCAAGGTGTCATCGCTTTAGGCTAGTTAGGCGCTTCAGAGGGTCACTATTTTAATTCTAATAGTTATAATATCCCCCCATATGGATCTTTATCATGTCCCCTGTGTTTTCCCCAAACCTTGGTTCCTTATATAAGATTCTGCTTAGATAACCAGCTACCTGCCCTCTTCTAGGATATATTTATATTCATACCCTGCTACATGTCTCTCCCCACCCCTTTACTCTGGAACAAAAAGGGAATTACACTTCTCCCTCTTTTGTAGCGGTGTCTTAATTTCCCTCTCACCAGAGCATGGGAACTCTCTTAACCTGACTGTCTTCCTATTTATCCCGTACATGACATTCAGCTCTCTCGGAAACCTTAAAAAAAGAAGGGCATTATCTTGATCTCTATGTCCCCCTGTATTTACCCCCTACGTTTACCTGACTGTGTTCCTATTTAGCCCATACATGACATTCGGCTTTCTCGGAAACGTTAAAAAGGCGTGCATTATCTTGATCTCTATGTCCCCCTGTATTTACCCCCTATGTTCAACTAGTGTATTTGTTGTTCTCAAATAGAACCTCACCTCAGCGTTACCGCATTCTTCCTTCCCGTTCATAACAAGAGCGTCATTAACCGCTACTCCATTTTTATCTGTGTGTCTAGTACCAAATCCAGCGCTTGACTCGCGAGATGTTGGTGTCATCGCAGTGGGTCTCTGCCCCTACCGCGCATGTATCGCAGCCATATTGGAGGTACCTGAGTGTATTAAAAATGAAATCTCCTGCAAGAATGCGAGAAAATGTCACTGTCGTGTTGTGTCTTTTACCGCTAACTGTGACTATTTCGCGGCCATATTGGAAGTCGCAGCAATGTCTATCTACATTGCTCGGGGAGTTATAGAGTTCTATTCGATCTGTATCTGGTCTTCCTCCATATTTTAATATTGAACAAAAGTTACTTGCCTTCCCTAAATCTAAGGGGCGAGGTAGTGATTACCCAAATGTAACATTTCTACACACTACCACCCCCCAGATACAAGTTAGGAGCTAACTCATGTTTTTGCTGACCTTGTTCTAGTATAGGCATCCTCTTGTCCCAGCATCTTGTACTTCATATGACCTAGCTTAGATTTATTTTGAAATGATAGTCTCCCAATCCTCCCTGCTATTTGACCCATTCTTGATTGTATCAAATGTAATCATGAACCATTGTTCTTGATGTTTTCTACGCCATACACAATTCCCTATTCTCCTCTGTTCTGTGATCTTTTCCAATACCACCCATCTGATGTCATTAACATTGTGTCCTTTCTCTTTCCAATGGCTCACAAGGGGTGCATGCTCTTTACTCGTATTGATCACAGATCTATGCTCAAATATTGTTTGTCTCAACTCTCTTCCTGTCTCACCTATAAATCCCAGCTCACATGGGCAAAGGATGAGATATACAATGTTTTTGCTCCTACAGTTATTTAATGTTTTAATGTCATGTTTTTGCTGAATTCAGTGTTATGCTCTTCATAACAAGGCATAAGCTACATATGCTACAATTTCCACATTTGTGATTACCCGTGGCTTTATTGCCTAAGATGGTTTGTTGGGTTTCCACCCTATCTTCTCTGTAGGTATGTACTAAAGTATTGCACAGATTTTTGTTTTTTCTATATGTGAAAATAATATCTTCGCCATCATTTAAAATCATCTTCCAATTGTGATTAATGATGTTCTTCACTTTGTTGCTTATATTCGAAAACTGACTGACCATCACAATTTTCTCCATATTTTTCTCTTTCCTTTTGCTAACTAGGAGACTATCTCTATCATAAACCCTTGCCCTTTTGAAGGAGTGATTAATCAATGTATTTGGATACCCCCTTTCAATTAACTTACTTTTAGTTTCCTCTGCATGTTTGTAAAAATCTTCCAAAGATGTACAATTTCTCCGCAATCGAAGAAATTCACCAAACGGTATATTGTCTTTCTGATATTTTGGGTGATAACTATTGTAATGCAATAGTGTGTTTCGATCTGTTTCTTTTGAAAATAGTTCCGTCGCCAAATGTCCTTCCTCATGTTTGATACTGATATCCTAAAAGTTCACCTTACTATTGCTGTACTGGGCTGTAAACTTTAAGTTCTTAGCTCCTAAGTTTATCCATTCCAGGAAGACCGCAAGTTCTTCCTCTGGGCCCGCCCATATGAAAAAAATATCATCTATAAAACGGACCCAGTTGCGTATGTTCTCATAGAAAGGACTCATCTCATTATATATGCCTCTCCTTGAATGTGCTTATGTAGATACATGAATCTGGCGCACAGGTCGTGCCCATGCTGGTCCCTTTCTGTTGAATATATAGATCTTGTTTGAACAGAAAAATGTTATTAAGGAGAACCGTTGAGACACATTTTAAGATGGACTTCTTGCTGGCCCCTATGATTTCAGTTGTTTCCAGTGTGCTCCTAATAACCTCTATTGTTTCTTGCTCAGGTATATTCGTATACAGTGCCTCTATGTCGAGGGTCACCGTATACTCTCTATCCCTGTTAAAATCAGTACCTTCCATCTTGGTAATCATATCCGTAGTATCTTTTATATATGATTTTTGCTTTTGTACTATGGATTTTAAAAATGTGTCTGCATATCTACTAAGCAGTTCTAATAGCGAATCTATGGATGCTACTATTGGCCTTAGGGGCGGGTTTTCCAGATTCTTATGGACTTTGGGGAGTCCTTAGATGCCGGTATTTTGGGGTTGCTATTGTTTAAAAATGAATACTCCTCCTCACTGATCTCATCATTGTTCTTTGCTGCCTCTAGTAGTGTTTCTACCTCTCTTTTGAGTCCATCTAGTCTTATCTGTAGTATCCTTTGGTAGTGTTGTTCATTAGACAACATTTTTAGTGCCCTACGTTCATAGTCTTTCGTATCGAAGACTAGCCTAAAGCGATGACACCTTGGACTGCACTAACAGATGTGCCAAGTGTAAGTAATACTCCTGACAGCAGCTAGGGAGAAAGAGTAGATCCATAGACATGTGCGCTAAGGATGTAGAAGAGGATACTAACAATATAGGAATAAGATAAGAACAGAGTAGAGGAGTAAAAAAGAGATGCAAACAAATCTCTGATGGCTTGCAGGACCGGGGGGGCCCAAGCCGCCCGGGGCCGGACGTACGGAGCTCAAGCCCAGGGCCCGGTCCCAGCTTCCGAACCCTAGCCAGGCCGGGGAGAGCCTCCCCGGGCCCCAGTGGAGCCCCGTCCCCAGCGTCCGGGCCCTCTGATGGCTTGCAGGATGGGGGGGCTCACGCACCCCGGGGCCAGCCGGACAGAGCTCAAGCCCCAGGCCCGGTCCCAGCTACCGAACCCTAGCCAGGCCGGGGAGAGCCTCCCCGGGCCCCGGTGGAGT
>NC_141696.1:808091164-808093664 GCF_964263255.1 Lissotriton vulgaris | reverse complement strand
TTTCATAGTCCTCTGGTATTCGATCTATCGGTATAAATTTAGCGTTCTTTTTTTTTCTTTTTCAATTATGCTTTTGTAGTATTGAAAGATTTCATCAGCACTGATTTGGCAAGTGGCATCTTCTGCCCCATCAGTGATAATCCTGGCAATTTTCTTTTTATCTTTCTTAAACATTTCCTGGTAATCTTTATAGCTGCCCTTTGCTTTTGCATAATTTTTCTTGTGCGTCCGATTAAGCCTTTCGTTTTTCTTGTCTTTTTTTGTTATTTTGTTTCCTGCTGAGGCATTCTGGTGCTCGTCTTGAGCAGAGTTCTTAGGCTTATTATTGATTTCCCTTGTTGGTTCATTTGTTGTTACTCTTGCTAAATGAGGACTTATATCAGTGGTGTTTTCTGTGATATAAGTCACTACTTCATCCATCAGATCCATAGCAGCATCGTGCTGCTCTACGTTTTGATTGTATTTCTCGATTTCTGATATTCTGTCTTCCAGTTCATCAAAGTTCTTGATTTTTTGTGCATGTTTCGAGTGATAAAGTCTCTGTGCTTTTCTATTGTTACTTCCACTGTAACCTCTGGTACATCGCAAGAGTCATTTTCAGAAACATTTAATGCTTGCAGTACATATTTTGCAGATTTTTTGCTATTATCCCTTCTATTTCTTCTTTTTTCTGCAATTTGTTTACTGTTCTGTTGTCAAAATGTGGAACCATCAGCGCATTAATATTCCTCTTATTTTCATATATTTTTTCTAATTCTGCTAGTAGCAGTATTTCTTCCTGTGACCATAATTTTGACAGTTTGCTGCTTGCTAGAGCTGCTAGTCTAGTCTCATTTTGCGCTCTTGGATGCGCATGCCGAGCAGGTTGAGAAACACCAATTTTTGTTCCAAATCTGAGATCACAGAAGCTGCACAGAAATGGCAGCACTCCTTTTTGAGGTCTTCTTTTACATTTGGCATAATGGCATGCAATATTGTGATATTCATCTTCTTTGTAGCACGCCGTGGAACTCTGGGACCTGCTCGACGCGATAGCACCGGACGTCGCCTTCCTCACCGAAACCTGGATGAACGCCTCCTCAGCGCCCGACATCGCCATAGCCATCCCGGACGGATACAAGATCACCCGGAAGGATCGCGTCAACCAGACAGGAGTAGGCATCGCCATCGTACACAAGAACACCACCCGCATCTCGACTAACTCCGACGAAACCTTCACCGCCGCCGAACACCTGCACTTCCAGATACACACTGACCCCAGGACCACCCTCCGAGGCACCCTCATCTACAGACCACCGGGACATGCACACAATTCAGCGAAGACGTCGCAGACTTCATCAGCCCGCACGCCCTTCCCCCCGCCGACTACATCCTCCTAGGGGACCTCAACTTCCACCTGGAGAACAACAACGACAGAAACACCACCGCCCTGCTGGACAACCTCGCCAACCTCGGACTCAAGCAACTGGTGAACACCCCCACCCACTACGCCGGCCACACGCTTGACCCCGTCTTCTCATTCAGCAAGCACATCTCCTTCAGCCACGCCACCGGACTCCACTGGACCGACCACAGCTGCGTCCACTTCAGCTTCAGAAGAGCCACGACCCACCACCACCTGCAACAGGTTCCCCGCCGAATCTGGAGCAAGATCACCGCCGAGCAGCTCACCGCCTCCCTCAGCCAGAACACTCCCACCAGCACAACGGACCCAAACGAAGCAGCCAGCAACCTCACCAAGTGGCTGACCACCTGCGCTGATGACCTCGCACCACTAAAGAACCCTCCCAGCAGACCCGGCAGCAAGAAAACCCCCTGGTTCACCGACGAACTCAAGGAATCCAAGAAGAACTGCCGCACCCTTGAGAAAGCCTGGCGGCTCTACCAGACCACGGACAACAGGACAGCCCTCAAGCACGACACCCGCAAACACCATCAACTGATCCGCGCCACCAAGAAGACGGCACTCAAAGAACGACTGGACAACAACGCCCACGACAGCAAGGAACTCTTCAGCATCGTCAAGGAGTTCTCCAACCCCAGCGCGGGAAACAACAACATCACTCCCTCGCAAGACCTCTGCAACTCACTCGCCTCGTTCTTCCAACGCAAGATCGCTGACATACAAAACAGCTTCGACACACAGACCACGCACCCTACCACTGAGCCAATGCCTGCCACCACCATCCTCTGCAACTGGACCCCGATCAGCACCGAAGACACCACCCGCACGATGAACTCCATCCACTCCGGATCACCAACCGACCCATGCCCACACCACGTCTTCAAAAAAGCCGACGCCATCATCGCACCCCATCTCCTAGACATCATCAACTCCTCCTTCCAAACCGCCACCTTCCCGGAGAGCTGGAAGCACGCCGAGCTGACCGCCCTCCTGAAGAAACCAACGGCGGACCCCACCGACCTCAAGAACTACCGTCCTATCTCGCTCCTTCCTTTTCCGGCCAAAGTCATCGAGAAGACCGCTTGCCGCCTTCCT